>NC_041382.1:544470463-544471151 GCF_002162155.2 Triticum dicoccoides
GGGGCGGCGGCGTCGGGGCAGCGCAAGACCACAGCGGCGGCGGCGCCGACGGCGTGCAGGCGCGGCGGACAGAGGGGGCGGAGCAAGGGGGCGGCGGTGTACGTTTGGGTCGAGTGGGGGATCTGGCGAGGAAGGGAGGCCACACAGTGCGAGGGGAATAGGTGGAGTGGGGGAGGGTTAGCAATGGCGCACCTCTCCCTAGTGCGCCATAAGTACGACGATTCTAATGGCGCACCTCCCCCTGGTGCGCCATTAGAATTTTGTTTTAATTACTAGCCCGACTGGTCAGGTTATATTCCACCTAACCCTATCTCCATCAGAACACGCCCACTAGCGCGACTGGTCAGCACGCAGCACACACACTAGGAGGTCCTGGGTTCGATTCCCAGGCTCCCCAATTTTTGTTTTTATGCATTTAAAATGCTGTTTGATATTTATTTGTGTTTAAATATGTTCAAATTTGTTTAAATCATAACAGTAATATTTTTTATAAAAAAAAGTAATAGTTTTTTAAAAAATATCATCTAATTTGTTATTTGAAAATATTTTTGAATATGAAAAAATATCATCAAATTTATTATTTTGAAATATCATCAAATATGTTATTTGAAAATATAATCAAATTTGTTTTTTTTTTGCAATTTTAGTTGCATTCATTTGTGACGGTGGAGCGGGTCGGGGAGGGTGC
>NC_041382.1:544471959-544489966 GCF_002162155.2 Triticum dicoccoides
GGGTGCGGGGGGTCGGCGGCCGGTGGAGCGGGGGAGATGGTGCGGGGGGTGCTCGTCGGCGGCGATGGAGCGGGGGCGGGTGCCGGGGGTGCTCGTCAGCGGCGGTGGAGCGGGGGAGTGTGCACCACACATACATGCGCCATTAGTAGTTTTGCAAAAAAGTATTAAAAATAATTTTTATACTAATGGCGCATCGTGGCACAGTGCGCCATTACTAGTTTGAACTAGTAATGGCGCACTATGCCACGGTGCGCCATTAGTAGTTTTGCAAAAAAGTAAAAAAAAAGAATACAACAGTGGGGCACTCAACGGTTGGTGCGCCATTAGTAGTTCTAACTACTAATGGCGCACTTTGCCCGGATGCGCCATTAGTGTGTTTGAAAAAATGAAAAAAAACATTTTGTTACTAGTGGCGCACCTTGTGCCTGGTGCGCCATTAGTGTCTTACACACTAATGGCGTATCTTCACGTGGTGCGCCATTAGTAAATAGTAGTGGCGCACCACTTCTCTGGTGCGCCATTAGTGTCAATTTCATCTTTAGCCCTTTTCCTAGTAGTGCGAGGTGGCCGATCATCCACGAGGTGGCCGATCAGCCATGTCATATGCTGGAGATGTAGGTTTTGGTGCTTCCTCCTCCAATCGGGGTAGCAACCTGCGCTTTTGGTAACTCTTGGAGGAGCGTTCGAGTTTATATTCCTCAGCCGCAAGGACTTCAGTCCATCTGTCAGCTAGCAAATCTTGATCAGCTTGAAGCTGCTGTTGCTTTTTCTTAGGGCTATTTTCCATGGCCATAAGCCGGCACTTGAAGCGCTCTTGTTCGATGGGATCCTCAGGCACGACGAATTCGTCATCATCGAGGTTTGCCTCGTCTTCGGAGGGAGGCATGTAATTATCATCCTCCGCCTCTCCATCTGCCGCTCTCTCGGGAGGGCTGGCTTCTCCATCCTCCTGCCCTAAATCTTGCTGGAGGGGATTGTTGTCGTCTTCGGCACTGTCCGGAATGCTATTATCTCATGTGCCGGTGTCACCGCTTTTTCATTGGCGAGACTTAGAGCGGCAGCCACTAACATCGGCGCTTCGCTTGCTTCTTGGAGGGGTCATCCTCCGTTGTCCCGTCGCCATTGCCTTCTTTGGGTGTGTCCACCATATATATGTCATATGACGAGGTGGCTGTCCAGTGCCCTGTGGGCAGTGGTTCTTGTTCGCCTACTGCATCGTCGTCCATGCCGTCGATGTCTTCGGAGTCGAAGTCGAGCATGTCGGTCAAATCATCGACAGTGGCTACTAAGTGGGTGGTGGGTGAGCGGTGAATTTCTTCGTCATCCGCATCCCAATCCCGCCGGACATAGTTCGGCTAGGACTCTCCTAACATGGAGAGAGGCCTTAATGAGTTCAGTATGTAGCCGAAGGGCGAGTGCTGAAAAATATCCACGGAGGTAAACTCCATGATCAGCGCCCAGTCGGATTCGATAAGCACGGGCGCAGGCGGTTCGGAGTCCGTGGCCGGGGAAGAATCCGGTCGTTCAGCGTCACGGCTCCCGTGAAGGGTAAGGTCGATACTCAGCTCGATCGCCGATGAGAGTGCGGCCTCCGTGGCGGGGTCTATCCACCCATCCATGGATGGCACATCTGGCTCCAAATTGAGGGTCGGAGTGGTTGCCGACGCGATCTCGTGAACACTGTCCGATGGCAGAGCTAAATCATCCTCATCATGACCGTGTGGTGCACTAGGCAGGGGCTCGAATCCGTTGAAGATCAAGTCTCCGCGGATATCGGCCGTGTAGTTTAAGCTTCCAAACCTGACCTGGTGGTCAGGGACATAACTCTCGATCTGCTCCAGATGGCCAAGCGAGTTGGCCCGCAGTGCGAAGCCGCCGAACACAAAGATCTGTCCGGGGAGAAAAGTCTCACCCTGAACTGCACCTCTATCGATGATTGAAGGAGCCATCAAGCCTAATGATGACGACACAGAGGAACTCTCAATGAAAGCACCAATGTTGGTGTCAAAACCGGCGGATCTCGGGTAGGGGGTCCCAGACTATGTGCCTAAGGCGGATGGTAACAGGAGGCAGGGGACACGATGTTTTACCCAGGTCCGGGCCCTCTTGATGGAGGTAAAACCCTACGTCCTTCTTGATTATTCTTGATAATATGGGTAGTACAAGAGTTGATCTACCACGAGATCGGAGAGGCTAAACCCTAGAAGCTAGCTTATGGTATGATTGTATGTTGTCCTATGGACTAAAACCCTCTGGTTTATATAGACACCGGAAGGGGCTAGGGTTACACAAGGTCGGTTACAAAGGAGGATATATACATATCCATATTTCCTAGCTTGCCTTCCATGCCAACTAGAGTCCCATCCGGACACGGGACGAAGTCATCAATCTCATATCTTCATATAGTCCAACAGTCCGGCCAAAGGATATAGTCCGGCCGTCTAGAGACCCCCTAATCCAGGACTCCCTTAGAAGGTGTACCCAACAGTTTCCTTTGGGTATCCTATGAAGACACATTTCTCCGATTTGGGTTCGATATTATCAGGTTGAATTTTTTTCACATAAGCATCGCAGCCCCAAACTTTAAAAAATGACAACTTGGGTTTCTTGCCAAACCACAGTTCATATGGTGTCGTCTCAACAGATTTTGACAGTGACCTATTTAACGTGAATGCAGCCGTCTTTAAAGCATAACCCCAAAATGATAGCGGTAAATCAGTAAGAGACATCATAGATCGCACCATATCTAATAAAGTGCAGTTACGACGTTCGGACACACCATTACGTTGTGGTGTTCTAGGTGGCGTGACTTGTGAAACTATTCCGCATTGTTTCAAATGAAGACCAAACTCATAACTCAAATATTTACCTCCACGATGAGATCGTAGAAACTTAATTTTCTTATTATGATGATTTTCCACTTCACTCTAAAATTCTTTGAACTTTTCAAATGTTTCAGACTTATGTTTCATCAAGTAGATATACCCATATCTGCTCAAATCATCTGTGAAGGTCAGAAAATAACAATACCCGCCGCGAGGATCTACACTCGTCGGGCTGCATACATTAGTATGTATTATTTCCAATAAGTCTGTTGCTCGCTCCATTGTTCCGGAGAACGGAGTCTTAGTCATCTTGCCCATGAGGCACAGTTCACTAGCATCAAGTGATTCATAATCAAGTTATTCCAAAAGCCCATCACAGATGATGCCTGCTTCTTTAGCACCAAAGAGGCATCTGGTTCTCTGTGTCCGCCTGGCACCCGCTTGGACTTGGTCGTCATGGCTCACGTCACGGGAACCTCATGAGGTGGCCCTCACCTTGATCTCTTCTCTCCTCGCGAGCCAGCCTAGTGAGGCTGCCCCCAAGGAGGTCTTGTGTCGTCCGCCTCGCGAGGCTAGGCCCCTCGCGAGGGTCTTGAGTGTTTGCTGGTGAAGATGGGTCGTACCAGGCCGCTAGAGGAGCCACGCCGTGGGCCGCAGGCAGGCAAGTCTGGGGACCCCCATTCCCAGAATGCCGACAGCAGCCCCCAGGCCCAAGGCGCGCTTGGATTTGGCTTCGAGGCGAAGCCAAGGGGCAAGTGCGGAGCGCCGCGGGCCCCAACCGCCTGCGGCCCTGATTGACGCGTGGCGACTGACGAGACATGGGCGTCCCCGCTTCCTCATCAGCCTTGATATCCGCCTGGCTAGGCGGCCACCGCGACCTACATAGTTACTCCCTCGTCGCTGGCGACGTACTCCCCCAAATCTTCTGCCTTCCCGCAACGACATCTTCTTCTTCCAATCTATCCTAGGCTCCGTCGTCTCCACCATGGCGCCAAGCCGGGTAAGGAAGGGGAAGAAGACGCCCCAGTCCTCAGCCGAAACAGCTCCGGCCTTTGGGCCAGCCGTCGGACGGTCGGTGGTGCTCAACCAGGAAACCATGGACAAGGTCCGCCTTGCGCTCGCCACCGATTTCAGCGAATGGGGAAGACGGTGGCCCAGCCCGCGTCCCGCGCCTCCGTTGATAGGACAATCACTGAGGTCCATACTTTCCTTGATGCCCTATGGGCCGTCCTGATCCCCCTTTCTCCACCTTCTTCAACACCGTGCTTTCTCATTACCAGATCCTTATGCTACACCTAGATCCTCAATCCATCGCCCTCCTTGCTGTCTTCACCTTCATCTGCGAGGCCATGGTGGGCATTGCTCCTTCCATGGCCCTAGTTCACCACTTCTTCTCACTGCACCTGACCGATCCCTCGGCAGTGCTCGGGATGCCTGAGCTTCTAGGCCATGGCTGCGACGGCCGGCTTGGGGATTGACTTCGAGCTCCCTCCATCAACAAGCAAGTTCCGGAAGGGGTGGGTATTCGTGGAAGTCGGCGTGCTCAGCCCCCTGCTCTTGCTTCCGTCGGCACCCGCCATTCCTAGCTCTGGCTGGGGCCACGAGAGGCTCACTGACCCGCGTCTTGCCTATGTCTGGCTTTGGTTGAAGAGGCTGAAGGATCTTGGCATCTCTGCACCCATGGTGGTGAAGGAGTTCATTCGGAGCCATGTTGCCTCGCTTCAGTGCCATTCTCGACCAATGTGGACCTTATCTGGCAGCAAGGACCACATGAGGCTTCACGAGTCTGGGATTCCCCTTGAGGCGCAACAAATTGTGCTTGAGATCTTGGCGGGCGACCCGTCGCCTGCCAACAGGCCGGAGGAGGGTTGTCTCTTGTACTGCTTCTCGAACAAGGTGGATTTCGCGAGGCAAATGCCTCTTTTCGATGAGTGGGGACTACGCCCGGCCGGTCTTGAAGGGCCTCGCGAGAACCCGGTCCCCGTGGCTCCCTTGCCCGCCACCAGCGCGGCGATCTCCCCGAAAGTGGGCGCAGGGGGGGGGGGCGACCACCATCGGCCGCTAGCGTCGCGGCTACTGAGGAATCAACGCTGCTCGGGGCTCCCGGAGGGCCGCCCCACGGCCCTCTAGGGAGCCGTCTTGAGGAAGCGGCCAGAGGAGTGTCGCAGCCTGATACTCCTGAGGCTACAGCCCCCGAGGCCCCAGTGGGTCACCGCGAGGCGGAGGATGGCACACCTGAGGTCGCCCCCTCAGGAGCTACCCCAGCTGCGCCTGGAACTGGTGACCGTGCCCTGGGCTTCGGCCGGCTCTGACTGAACTTCGATGCGCTCCGGAAGAGGAAGGGGTCTCCAAGCTGCAGCGGTGATGCCTTCCGGCCATTGAAACAGAGGAAGTATATCGCCATAGACGAGTGAGTACTTTATCTTTGTAGTTTCTCGAGTGTTGCTTCCCCTCCTAACTATGTATCCTCAGGGTCTGTTCTGCTAGGGCAGCGAAATCTCTCGAGAAGCCACTTCCCCCTGCTTCGAGTCATCCACCGGTCTTGAGCGCCCCAAGCCAGCATGCCGCACTTGGCGCTAGGTCGGCCGAAGAGGCAAGTGCGCCCGCCTGGTGCCTCAAACCTGCGTTCTTGACGTCCCTTCTTCGTGGCCTTGCCTGGGGCGCGGAGGTGTGCCAATGGCTCCTCCCCTGGTTATTGACGGCGACTGGATCACCTCGGTCTTGGCCTCTTCTTTGAGCAACGAGCCTTTGGCCCTCCGGGCCTCCACTGAGGCCCGAAGGGCGACCGGGAAGGCGCCAGCCTCCAGCCCTCTGCTGGGAGGAAGCGACCCACCTCGGACTCCTTTGACATCCTCTGGCGTGGAGGACAGACCTGATCGCGTGCTTGAGCTTGCACGCAAGCAGGGTGCCGTCTGCCACGAGCTCTTTAGGGAGGCGATGGGTGCACTGAGCAGGCTTGGGGAGGAACTCATGGATGTTGATGCTCGTCTTGAAACCGAGGGCCTTTGGCTGGTGGACGAATGGCATCAACTGAAGGTGGCCATCAACCTTAGGCGCCTCCAGCATGAGCGTGCTAGCGCGAACGCCGAGGCATCCCTCGCAACCTCGCGCGAGGACAGTGCCCGAGCCTTGGAGGAGGACAGGGAGGCAGACTACCATCGCGAGGTCGCCGAGGAGCGCAGGCGGGAGCTACAGGCCCTGAATGCCTCCCTGGAGCAGCAAGTGGAGGCACGTAGAGCTGCCTTGGCATCGATGAAGGGAGCGACATCCGACGAGGGGGAAATCTTGAGGCGTGAGGAAGCGCTGATGTTGGAGGCCACAAAGCGCAGCCTTGAGCTCGAGCGGTTGGAGACGAGCGAGCGTCAGGTTGCTCAGGCGGAAGATGTCGCCAGCACGCATGAGGCCAGGATCCAGGAGAAAGTGGACCGCGGGGTGGCGGAGGCTCGCGCTGATCTTGCCAATAGGTACGACCTAAAGCTGAAGTTCGTGGAGGCCGAAGCTGAGGGCAGGACCACCGCCCTCAGTTCAAGGTTGGCGAAGGCGGAGCAGCGTGAGAAAGCCACTGCAGCTGCCCTGATCTCCGTGTAGTCCGAGTTGGCCTCCACCCGTGCTGAGCTTCTCCCGCTGCAGCAGTGGGTTACTGCTGCTGAGTCCCTTGCGCAACAGAGCAGGGAGGAGGCGATCCGGCGACAGACGCTGCTGCGCGAGCACACCCCCATGCTCCAAGACCTCAGGACGAGGGCCAACTAGGCAATGGCGCCATTTACAATGAGCACGCCGCTCACCCACACGCAGAAGACTACGCCAGCCACCTTCACTTCTTCACTGATGTTGTGACGCGCCTGGAGAACCGGGCTGAGAGGGCTCGCGAGCTCGTTGAGGAGAAGAGCCGAGGCCTCCTCGGGCGCGCATGTTCCCGCATTTTCAGCCATCTCCAGAACATCAATCCTAATTTTGACTTTGATGCCGCCATCGCCCCGGTGCCCGAGGTCATCCGAGACAACCTAGCACGTTGGGTGGACTACAATGTGGATGCTCTAGTCAGGGCCTTCTCCTCCGAGGACGATGCGGTGGTGGTCGTGGCAAACGAGGGCGGCGCGGTTGATGATGGTGAAGATGGTGCCAGCGACAGTGGTGCCAGCAACACGCCTGATAGTGACCCGGAGGACGCGGCGAGCGACATGTCCGATTAAGCTTGCACTCCTTTGTTTTGAACCTGCATGCAATAGTTTGTGCACGGCCCCTCAGGGCATAAGAGCATTTTGGGGAGGGGGAGCCCTTCATGTAATCATACTATTGTTTTATTCCTTGAACCAGACTTAAAGCGTGCTTTTGTAAGCTCGCGAGCCCCTCGCAGGCATGTGGCTGTAACTTACCTTGGCCCGGGCGAGCTTTACACTGATTTGGCTGCTGCGGATGTGTATTTTATCAAGGGGAGTCCTTCGCAAGCTTGCGAGGCTTGGGGCTCCTGATGAGTCTGCTAGTCCGCCCGAGAGGGCCTCGCGAGGAGCGAGCGCCAGTCATGGCGGGGTGCATGCGCGGCGCGTGTATGCAACACCCAGCCCCCGTTCGTGAGGTGCTCGGAAGGGGGGAGGTGGCAGATGCAAAACTCAAAACAAGGCATGAATCCAGAAAACTCACGAAATTAATACGAACGAGAAAAGACACCCCCAGCGATTGCCAATGAAAATACGACTTCAAATTCAAATCCAAAGGCTGCAAATTGAGCTACATAAAAAGGGGTTGAAAGCAAAAGGCCGCGTCTAGCACCTAGCTAGTCTTCTTGTCTTCTCACCAGCGCGGAGCCTAGTGCCTTTGCCGGTCGTAAGCTTAGTCATTGGGGGACAGTGTCGATGGCCGGCGTGGAGCATGCTGCTTCGACTAGGACGTGGGCGGGAGCCCCCGAGGCCCGAGGGCGGCTCTCCGGAGACTCCGGGGTGTGTATAGCCCCACTCATTATTACGTGAGAGTGTCAGGGGCAGAGACCTTCACAGGCGCAATCCTTGCTTCATATCGCCAGATGAGGGGCCCACCTTGCGCCACCCTCGACCACCGTTGGGGCGTTCGGAAACCAGGACGACGCCAAGGGGCAGAGGGGACGCCAGAGGCACCCTCAGCGATCACGGGCCCTCTGCCGGGGGGAGGGCTCACCGGCGCCTCCCTGGCAGAGGACCTACCTCCAGGTGACGCCTTGCCCCGCGTGACATGGGGGTGGGCCTTGCTCCGAACCCCTTCCGTGCAGCCCCAAGTCCGTCACCCCTGGCTGGAGTGGTGCTGCAGCGCTCGAAATGCCGTCCTCCGATACGGCCTGGTCCACCTATGAACCATGGTTAACGTAAGCCTGCTCATGAGTTAATAGTGGTACCCTGCGGTGGTTGCCATTGGCGGGGTCGGCGAGGCTCCTGGGTGGCTGATACGTCTCCAACGTATCTATAATTTTTGATTGCTCCATGCTATATTATCTACTGTTTTGGACTATATTGGGCTTTATTTTCCACTTCTATATTATTTTTGGGACTAACCTATTAACCGGAGGTCCAGCCCAGAATTGTTGTTTTTTGCCTATTTCAGTGTTTCAAAGAAACGAAATATCAAACGGAGTCCAAATGGAATAAACCTTTCTGGAACGTGATTTTCTTCCCGAATATGACCCAGGAGACTTGGACCCTACGCCAAGGAAGCTTCGAGGTGGACACGAGGTAGGGGGGTGCGCCCTATACCCCTAGGCGCATCCCCACCCTCGTGGGCCCACCGAAGCTCCACCGACGTACTTCTTCCTCCTATATATACCTACGTACCCCCAAACGAACAGAGACGGAGCCAAAAACCTAATTCCACCACCGCAACTTTCTGTAACCATGAGATCCCATCTTGGGGCCTGTTCCGGAGCTCCGCCGGAGAGGGCCGTCATCACGGAGGGCTTCTACATCATCATAGCCTCTCCGATGAAGTGTGAGTAGTTTACCTCAGACCTTCGGGTCCATAGTTATTAGCTAGATGGCTTCTTCTCTCCTTTTGGATCTCAATACAAAGTTCTCCCCCTCTCTCGTGGAGATCTATTCGATGTAATCTTCTTCTTTTTGCGGTGTGTTTGTTGAGAGCGATGAATTGTGGGTTTATGATCAAGTCTATCTATGAATAATATTTGAATCTTCTCTGATTTCTTTTATGTAGGATTGGTTATCTTTGCAAGTCTCTTCAAATTATCCGTTTGGTTTGGCCAACTAGATTGGTAGTTCTTGCCATGGGAGAAGTGCTTAGCTTTGGGTTCGATCTTGCGGTGTCCTTTCCCAGTGACAGAAGGGGCAGCAAGGCACGAATTGCATTGTTGCCATCGAGGATAACAAGATGGGGTTTATTTCATATTGCATGAATTTATCTCTCTACATCATGTCATCTTGCTTAAAGCGTTACTCTGTTTTTAACGTAATACTCTAGATGCATGCTGGATAGCGGTCGATGAGTGGAGTAATAGTAGTAGATGCAGAATCATTTCGGTCTACTTGTCATAGACGTGATGCCTATATACATGATCATGCCTCGATATTCTCATAACTATGCTCAATTCTGTCAATTGCTCAACAGTAATTTGTTCACCCACCGTAGAATACTTATGCTCTTGAGAGAAGCCACTAGTGAAACCTATGGCCCCCGGGTCTATTCTCATCATATCAATCTCCATCACTTTACTATTGCTTTGCTTTTTACTTTGCCTTTTACTTTTCACTTTGCATCTCTATACCAAAAATATTATATCTATCAGATCTCACTCTCGTAAGTGACCGTGAAGGGATTGACAACCCCTAATCGCGTTGGTTGCGAGTAGCTATCGTTTTGTGCAGGTACAAGGGACTTGAGCGTGGCCTCCTACTGGATTGACACCTTGGTTCTCAAAAACTGAGGGAAATACTTATGCTACTGTGCTGCATCATCCTTTCCTCTTCGGCGAAATCCAACGCAAGCTCAAGAGGTAGCAAGAAGAATTTCTGGCACTGTTGCCGGGGAGGTTCGCGCAAGTCAAGATTTGACTCCCGACAACGAGCAATTTCTGGCGCCGTTGCCGGGGAGTCTACGCAAAAAGTCAACATACCAAGTACCCATCACAATCCCTATCTGTCACATTACATTATTTGCCATTTGCCTCTCGTTTTCCTCTCCCCCACTGCACCCTTGCCGTTTTATTCGCCCTCTCTTTCCCAATCTCCTTCTCCTTCTCTATCCTCCCTCTCTATTTGCCTCTTTTTGCCCGCTTGCCTTTTGTTTGCTAGTGTGTTAGTTTGCTTGTCGTTATGTCTAAAATTGGGGAAGTTATCACCGGTATGGGCGATAACAATATCATGGAAAATTCTGATGCTCCTGCTGAAGAACCCCCTACCTACCATACAAAAAGATTTCGAATCGGTAGTGGTAATATTATTGGAAAAGGAGTTATTCAAGATTTCTTTACTTGTGCCGGTGCTTTGCCCTCTATGGGTGGTTCTATTCTCCATAGAACTAGTAGTATTGCGGACGCTATTGCCATGCTTATCATTGAACTTGAAAGGCAATTTATGCATATGCACCCATCTATACAAAGAGTTTTCCTAGAATTTTCTAATATCGAGCATTCTTCTGTTAAGCGTGCCGCTACTATCTTTTTGGCTCATGAATTCAGATTTATAATAAAAGAAGCCAAAGAAATCTTTGCTTACTATAGGGTGGACGCTGGTCGTCCTCCCATAGAATCTATCATCTTCGATCAAGAAGAAATTATGCGCTTTCAATCTCTTCACTATGTTGCTTTTAATGAAAACCTTAGAAAAAAGGTGCCAATCAATATTTTAATTGATAGAATCTCAAAACTTAATGATGATTTGGCTATTCGAAATAATGAGCTAGGATGCTCACTTGAGTTTAGGCTCACAAGGTTCTGTAAAAAGAATGCTTATAATGATGAATTGGTTGTACAATACGAAGGGCCGAAAGAGGAACCTATACCTCCTAAAATTGATCTTGGGAACTTCTGTCCTATTAAATTTAGCCCTTTTGATTAATTTTGCTTGCCTCAAAGAAAACTTGCTGCCGAATGTAGAGAATATGAAATGAGTTTCACCGATCTATCTTATTACTACGGCACAACCTAGATCTATCCTCGCTTTTATGCCTAGCTAGGGGCGTTAAACGATAGCGCTTGTTGGGAGGCAACCCAATTTAATTTTTATTCCTTGCTTTTTGCTCCTGTTTAGTAACAGATAATTTATTTAGCCTCTGTTTTGGTTTTGTTTTTTGTGTTTAATTAGTGTTTGTGCCAAGTAGAACCGTTGGGAAGACTTGGGGAAAGTCTTGTTGAACTTGCTGTAAAAAACAGAAACTTTAGCGCTCACGAGAACTGCTTTCATTTTTATTTGGAGAGTTCTATTTAGTTAATTATTTTTGCAGATGATTAATAGGTAAATTCCTCACGTCCAGCAATTTATTTTAGAATTTTTGGATTTCCAGAGCTTGCGCTAGCTACAGATTACTACAGACTGTTCTGTCTTTGACAGATTCTCTTTTTCGTGTGTTGTTTGCTTATTTTGATGAATCTATGGCTAGTAAAATAGTTTATAATCCATAGAGAAGTTGGAATACAGTAGGTTTAACACCAATATAAATAAAGAATGAGTTCATTACAGTACCTTGAAGTGGTCTTTTGTTTTCTTTCTCTAACGGAGCTCACGAGATTTCTATTGAGTTTTGTGTTGTGAAGTTTTCAAGTTTTGGGTGAATTCTTTTGATGGATTATGGAACAAGGAGTGGCAAGAGCCTAAGCTTGGGGATTCCCATGGAACCCCCAAGATAATCCAAGGACACCAAAAATTCAAAGCTTGGGGATGTCCCGGAAGGCATCCCCTCTTTCGTCCACTTCCATCGGTAATTTACTTAGAGCTATATTTTTATTCACCAACATGATATGTGTTTTGCTTGGAGCGTCTTGTATTATTTGTGTCTTTGTGTTTTAGTGTGCCACAATCATCCTTTCTATACACACCTTTTGAGAGAGCCATACATGAATTAAAATTTGATAGAATGCTCTATGTGCTTCACTTATATCTTTTGAGCTATGTAGTTTTGCTCTATGTGCTTCACTTATATCTTTTGAGCATTATACTTTTGCTCTATGCGTTTCACTTATATCTTTTGAGCTATGTAATTTTGCTCTATGTGCTTCACTTATATCTTTTGAGCTATGTAGTTTTGCTCTATGTGCTTCACTTATATCTTTTGAGCGTTATAATTTTGCTCTATGTGCTTCACTTAGATCTTTTAAGAGCATGGTGGTGGATTTGTTTTAAAGAAACTATTGATCTCTCATGCTTCACTTAAATTATTTTGAGAGTCTTAATAGCATGGTAATTTGCTTAATAGTAACATGCTTGGTATTCAAGATTTGTGAAACTTTCTTTTGAGTGTGTTGAATACTAAGAAAAGTTGGATGCTTGATAATTGTTTTGAGATATGGAGGTAGTAATATCAAAGTCATGCTAGTAGAGTAATTGTGAATTTGAGAAGTGCTTGAGTTAAAGTTTGCAAGTCCCGTAGCATGCACGTATGGTAAACGTTATGCAACAAATTTGAAACATGAGGTGTTATTTGATTGTCCTCCTTATGAGTGGCGGTCGGGGACGAGCGATGGTCTTTTCCTACCAACCTATCCCCCTAGGAGCATGCGGATAATACTTTGGTTTTTGATGGCTTGTAGATTTTTGCAATAAGTATATGAGTTCTTTATGACTAATGTTGAGTCCATGGATTATACACACTCTCACCCTTCCATCATTGCTAGCCTCTACGGTACCGTGCATTGCCCTTTCTCACATCGGGAGTTGGTTCAAACTTCGCCGGTGCATCCAAACCCCGTGATATGATACGCTCTTTCACACATAAACCTCCTTATATCTTCCTCAAAAGAGCCACCATACCTACCTATTATGGCATTTCCATAGCCATTCCGAGATATATTGCCATGCAACTTTCCACCATCCAGTTTATCATGACACATTCATCATTGTCATATTGCTTAGTATGATCATGTAGTTGACATAGTATTTGTGGCAAAGCCACCGTTCATAATTTTTTTTCATACTTGTCACGCTTGATTCATTGCATATCCCGGTACACCGCCGGAGGCATCCATATAGAGTCATACTTTGTTCTAGTATCGAGTTTCAATCATTGAGTTGTAAATAAATAGAAGTGTGATGATCATCATTCAATAGAGCATTGTTACCAAAAAACAAAAAAGAGAGAGAAAGGCCAAAGAAAAAAAAGGGAAGGCCCAAAAAAAGGGGCAATGCTACTATCCTTTTTTCCACACTTGTGCTTCAAAGTAGCACCATGTTCTTCATATAGAGAGTCTCTTGAGTTATCACTTTCATATACTAGTGGGAATTTTCATTATAGAACTTGGCTTGTATATTCCAACAATGGGCCTCCTCAAGTGCCCTAGGTCTTCGTGAGCAAGCAAGTTGGATGGACACCCACTTAGTTTCTTTTGTTGAGCTTTCATACATTTATAGCTCTAGTGCATCTGTTGCATGGCAATCCCTACTCCTTGCATTAACATCAATCGATGGGCATCTCCATAGCCCATTGCTTAGCCTCGTTGATGTGAGACTTTCTCCTTTTTGTCTTCTCCACATAACCCCCATCATTATATTCTATTCCACCCATAGTGCTATATCCATGGCTCACGCTCATGTATTGCGTGAAAGTTTATGAGTTTGAAATTATTAAGGTATGAAACAATTGCTTGGCTTGTCATTGGGGTTGTGCATGATGAGAGCATTCTTGTGTGACGAAAATGGAGCATGACTAAACTATATGATTTTGTAGGGATGAACTTTCTTTGGCCATGTTACTTTAAGAAAACATAATTGCTTTGTTGGTTTGCTTGAAGTATTATTATTCTCTATGTCAATATGAACTTTTGTCTTGAATCTTCCTAATCTGAATATTCATACCACAATTAAGAAGATTTGCATTGAAATTATGCCAAGTAGCACTCCGCATCAAAAATTCTCTTTTTATCATTTACCTACTCGAGGACGAGCAGGAATTAAGCTTGGGGATGTCTGATACGTCTCCAACGTATCTATAATTTTTGATTGCTCCATGCTATATTATCTACTGTTTTGGACTATACTGGGCTTTATTTTCCACTTTTATATTATTTTTGGGACTAACCTATTAACCGGAGGCCCGGCCCAGAATTGCTGTTTTTTTGCCTATTTCAGTGTTTCGAAGAAACGGAATATCAAACAGAGTCCAAACGGAATAAACCTTTCTGGAACGTGATTTTCTTCCTGAATATGACCCAGGAGACTTGGACCCTACGCCAAGGAAGCTTCGAGGTGGGCACGAGGTAGGGGGCGTGCCCTATACCCCCAGGCACGCCCCCCACCCTCGTGGGCCCACCGAAGCTCCACCGACGTACTTCTTCCTCCTATATATACCTACGTACCCCTAAACGAACAGAGACGGAGCCAAAAACCTAATTCCACCGCCGCAACTTTCTGTATCCACGAGATCCCATCTTGGGGCCTGTTCCGGAGCTCCGCCGGAGAGGGCCGTCATCACGGAGGGCTTCTACATCATCATAGCCTCTCCGATAAAGTGTGAGTAGTTTACCTCAGACCTTCGGGTCCATAGTTATTAGCTAGATGGCTTCTTCTCTCTTTTTGGATCTCAATACAAAGTTCTCCCCCTCTCTCGTGGAGATCTATTCGATGTAATCTTCTTCTTTTTGCGGTGTGTTTGTTGAGACCGATGAATTGTGGGTTTATGATCAAGTCTATCTATGGATAATATTTCAATCTTCTCTGAATTCTTTTATGTATGATTGGTTATCTTTGCAAGTCTCTTCGAATTATCCGTTTGGTTTGGCCAACTAGATTGGTAGTTCTTGCCATGGGAGAAGTGCTTAGCTTTGGGTTCGATCTTGCGGTGTCCTTTCCCAGTGACAGAAGGGGCAGCAAGGCACGTATTGCATCGTTGCCATCGAGGATAACAAGATGGGGTTTATTTCATATTGCATGAATTTATCTCTCTACATCATGTCATCTTGCTTAAAGCGTTACTCTGTTTTTAACTTAATACTCTAGATGCATGTTGGATAGCGGTCGATGAGTGGAGTAATAGTAGTAGATGCAGAATCCTTTCGGTCTACTTGTCACGGACGTGATGCCTATATACATGAACATGCCTAGAAATTCTCATAACTATGCTCAATTCTGTCAATTTCTCAATAGTAATTTGTTCACCCACCGTAGAATACTTATGCTCTTGAGAGAAGCCACTAGTGAAACCGATGGCCCCCGGGTCTATTCTCATCATATCAATCTCCATCACTTTAATCTTGCTTTGCTTTTTTACTTTGCCTTTTACTTTTCACTGTGCATCTCTATACCAAAAATACCAAAAATATAATATCTATCAGATCTCACTCTCGTAAGTGACCATGAAGGGATTGACAACCCCTAATCGCGTTGGTTGCGAGTAGCTATCGTTTTGTGCAGGTACGAGGGACTTGAGCGTGGCCTCCTACTGGATTGATACCTTGGTTCTCAAAAACTGAGGGAAATACTTACTCTACTCTGTTGCATCATCCTTTCCTCTTAGGGGAAATCCAACGCAAGCTCAAGAGGTAGCAGTGGCTCGTAGAAGGCCTCGGCTTCCAACATCTCTTCTTCCCAGCCCGGCTCATGGAACGTGCAGGGGTAGTCCTCTGGCGCGTACTCCTGATTCACCATGTGCGGCACATAGACTTCCTGGGCTGCCTTGCCGGAACCTCCGCCAAGGCACCCCGCTCCCCACATCGCCGAGGCCGGCGTGCCTTCCTGGTGGCTGTGGGGTGGCGCTCGATTGGGACCGTGAGGAGAAACGCCCGCGCCCACGCCACCTAGGGGAGGCGAGGGCGTGGCCGGGTGTCCAACATCGCCGGTCGTGCCAACGCTGGCGAGCCCTCCTGGTGCACCTGGGAGCATGCGGGCGCAACAAGGCCCGTCGTGTGACCTGGCCACAACTTGAGATGTGAGTAGGGAGCAGAAAGGCGGTGTACCCCTAGCCACGGCATCCAATAGCTCAGCAACGCGTTCTAGCAGCGCGTCGCGACCGCTCTCCATCAGTCGGCACCGTAGCAGCTCTCGCTCCACCACGAGCGCGGCTCGCATGTTTGCCTGTTCCCGTCGGGTGTGTGGCGTCGTTGCTGCTGCGTAGCTTGCAGATCACGCGGCAGCCCGCGTGCGCCGCGACGTGAGGGCGACGGACGTTGATCCACGCTGCCCGCATCCGTGGGCGTTGGGTGGCGCGTGGGCCACCTGGAGTACGGAGTTGAGGTCTTCTGGAACAGATGGAGGTGCTCGAGCTGGCCGGGCCTCCCAGCGGTCGGCCCGGGCCCTCGTATCATCACACATCGGTGATGCGGGGCGACGACGGATCGGTCGATGGGGAAGAAACCTCGGCGCACCCCTACATGGCACGCCAAATGTCGGATTTCAGGTTCCAACAAAACCCTCGAGGTTCGAACACTAGGGTGGGCACGAAGATCTCCCCCTTCCCTAGCTCACCCACTCCCCACGATCCCAAGTCTCAAATCATCGAACTCGAAGAACAAAGGACACATGGTTTATACTGGTTCGGGCCACTGATGTGGTGTAATACCCGACTCCAGTGTTGTGTGGTGGATTGCCTCTTGGGATGAAGATGAACAAGTACAAGGGAAGAACATCCCCCTGAGGAGAGGTGTTCTTGAGCTTGGTGAGCTTGTGTGTGTGAGGATGGAATGGATCCCATCCAAGTTTCCCCTCCCTTTTCTATGGTGGAGGCTAGTCCTATTTATAGATGCCCTGGTCCTCTTCCCAAATATTAGGCAGGAAGGGATCCCACAACGGCCAATTTCAAGGGGGGCAGCTAGTACAAGCTATCCTAACAAAATGTGGTCTTCGCTTGCCAAAGGCTCTGGTGGTGACACTGTCATGGGCTTCGCGATGACCTCCATCATGCCGTCCTGCTGGTCTTGGCCTCGTTGCACCGATATGGAAACCTTTGCCTGATGCCTCGGGATTCCTCGCCTGTGCCTACTTCTTTAGCACCAAAGAGGCAACTGGTTCTCTGTGCCCGCTGGCGCCTGCCTGGCACCCGCCTAGCCTTGGTCGTCATGGCTCATGTCACGGGAACCTCATGAGGTGCCCCTCACCTTGATCTCTCCACTCCTCGTGAGCCAGCCTAACGAGGCTGCCCCTGAGGAGGTGTTGTGTCGTCCGCCTCGCGAGGCTTGGCCCCTCGCGAGGGTCTTGAGTGTTTGCTGGTGAAGATGGGTCGTACCAGGCCGCTAGAGGAGCCACGCCGTGGGCCGCATGCAGGCAAGTCTGGGGACCCCCGTTCCCAGAATGCCGACAAAGTGTGTTGTTTTAACCTTCAACAAGGACTGGGCGTAGTCAAACTCGATTCAACTAAAGTTGGAGAAATAGACACCCGCCAGCCACCTGTGTGCAAAGCACGTTGGTAGAACTAGTATCATGAACGTGGTCATGTAATGTCGGTCTGGGCCGCTTCATCGAACAATACCGTCGAATCAAAGTAAGACGTTGCGGGTAAGCAGTATGACTATTATCACACACAACTCTTTGTGTTCTACTTATGCATATAACATCTACGCATAGACCTGGCCCTGATACCACTGTTGGGAATGCAGTATTTCAAAAAATTTACCTACGATCACGCAAGATCTATCTAGGAGATGCATAGCAAAGAGAGGGGGAGAGTGTGTCTACGTACCCTCGTAGACCGAAAGGGGAAGCATGTTTAGTAACGCGGTTGATGTAGTCGAACGTCTTCATGATCCAACCGATCCAAGTACCGAACATACGGCACCTCCGCGATCTGCACACGTTTAGCTCGGTGATGTCCCTCGAACTCTTGATCCAGTTGAGGCCGAGGGTGAGTTCCTTCAGCACGACGGCGTGGTGACGGTGATGATGAAGTTACCGATGCAGGGCTTCGCCTAAGCACTACAACGATATGACCGAGGTGTGTAACTATGGAGGGGGGCACCGCACATGGCTAAAAGATCAACTTGTGTGTCTATGGGGTGCCCCCCTCCCACGTATATAAATGGGGAAGGAAGGAGGAGGCCCGACAAGGGTGGCGCACCCAAGGGGGGA
>NC_041382.1:544490171-544679950 GCF_002162155.2 Triticum dicoccoides
AACCCTAACCCAATTCAGATTGGGCTTGGGGGCACACTCCTCCACTTGGCCGCCGCCTCCTCTCTTCCACTAGGGCCCATGAAGGCCCATTAACCACCCGCGGGGTTCCGGTAACCCCCTAGTACTCTAGAATATGCCCGAACCTATCCGAAACCTTTCTGGTGTCCAAACATAACCTTCCAATATATCAATCTTTATGTCTCGATGATTTCGAGACTCCTCGTCATGTCTGTGATCTCATCCGGTACTCCAAACAAACTTCGGTTCATCAAAACACGAAACTAATAATACAAATCGTCATCGAACATTAAGCGTGCGGACCCTACGGGTTCGAGAACTATGTAGACATGACCGAGACACATCTCCGAACAATAACCAATAGCGGAACCTGGATGCTCATACTGGTTCCTACATATTCTACGAAGATCTTTATTGGTCAAACAGCATAACAACATACGTTGTTCCCTTTGTCATCGGTATGATACTTGGCCGAGATTCGATCGTCGGTATTGTCATACCTAGTTCAATCTTGTCACCGGCAAGTCTCTTTACTCGTTCCGTAATGCATCATCCCGCGACTAACTCATTAGTCACTTTGCTTGCAAGGCTTATAGTGATGAGCGTTACCGAGCGGGCCCAGAGATACCTCTCCGAAACACGGAGTGACAAATCCTAATCTCGATCTATGCCAACTCAACAAACACCATCGGAGACACCTGTAGAGCATGTTTATAATCACCCAGTTACGTTGTGACGTTTGATAGCACACTAAGTATTCCTCCGGTATTTGGGAGTTGCATAATCTCATATTCATAGGAACATGTATAAGTTATGAAGAAAACAATAGCAATAAACTAAACGATCATAGTGCTAAGCTAACGGATGGGTCTTGTCCATCACATCATTCTCTAATGATGTGATCCCATTCATCAAATGACAAAACATGTCTATGGTCAGGAAACTTAACCATCTTTGATTAACGAGCTAGTCAAGTAGAGGCATACTAGGGACACTTTGTTTGTCTATGTATTCACACATGTACTAAGTTTCCAGTTAATACAATTCTAGCATGAATAATAAACATGTATCATGATATAAGGAAATATAAATAACAACTTTATTATTGCCTCTAGGGCATATTTCCTTCAGGAATTACTCACTCCCGATGGGAAGCATCATGGAATTGGCGATGGAGAAGGGTTGGTGATGACGAAGAACGAAGATCCCCTTCTCCGGAGCCCCAAGCGGACTCCAGATCTGCCCTCTCGAGGAAGACCAGGGCTTGGCGGCGGCTCCATCTCGTGGATCGCGATAATTATTTGTCCTTGATTTTTTCTCTCCGAAAATAGGATTTTATAGCGTTGGTTTCAAGGTCAGCGGGGCCACCAGGTGGGGACAACCCACCTGGGCACGCCAGGAGAGGGGGCACGCTCTGGTGGGTTGTGCCCACCCAGGTGCTCCTCTCCAGCAGGTCTTGGCTCCAGAAATTCTTATTATTGATATAAAAAATCCTCGCAAAGTTTCGTTCCATTCCGAGAACTTTTATTTCTACACAAAAACAACACCATGGTAGTTCTGCTGAAAACAACGTCAGTCCGGGGTTAGTTTCATTCAAATCATGCAAATTAGAGTCTAAAACAAGAGGAAAAGCATTAGGAAAATAGATACGTTGGAGACGTATCAACTCCCCCAAGCTTAAACATGTTCTTGTCATCAAGCAATTCAGTTGATAAATTAAAAGTGAAAAAGAAAAAACTTTTACGAACTCTTTTGCTCTTGTTTGGATAGATAAGCTTAAACAACACCCAGGTTTTCAGCCAACATTATAACTAACCATGTCGACAATAACTCTCAAAGATTATAATGACTCATATCAATGACATAATCAGCTAGCGAGCAATAATAAGATATCTCAAACGGCAACACGTTGTCAAAACAACCATGATATAATATGACAATAGTGGTATCTCACTAGCCCTTTCTGAGACCGCAAAACATAAATGCAGAGCACCTCCAAAGTTCAAGCAGCGACTAAACATTGTAATTCATGGTAGAAAGATCCACTCATGATGCACCCAACATTAGCTACACACAATGCATAAATCATGACAATTGTGCTCTTCTCAGTTTCTGGCGCTTGTTTTAGAAGGTGGTGACACAACATAAAAGTAAATAGATAGTCCCTTTGCAGAGAGAAGCAGTGATTTGCAGAGGTGCCGGAGCTCAATTTTTAAAACAGAGATAAATGATATTTTGAGACATGCACCCTTCTCATTTACTTCACGACTATCAGTTACCAATATCTCCCATGCTAAGCAGGCTAGTGGAGGTTCCCAAGCAATAAAAGTAAAGGTTTTGACTCCATTGGGAGTTTTTGTTTGATTATTCGAGTGATTAACTCTTTTTGTATTTTGCAGTTTGGGACTGGGCATCCCTATTATCGCCCTTTTCTCGTGCGATGGCGAGTGAATAAACACTCGACCTGAGAATAACCCACTTAGCATGGAAGATACCAACCACCTCTTGTCATTCCGTGCACGATCCAGGCACACAAAACAGATAATTTTTAGAAGTTTTTAGAGGTGGCACATGAAAATTTACTTAGGATGGCAGGGTAATACCGTATATAGGTAGGTATGGTGGACTCATCTGGAATAACTTTGGGTTCAAGGTTTTCGATGTACAAGCAGAGTTCCCACTTAGTACAGGCGAAGGCTAACAATTTAGATTGAGAAGCAGCCAGCTAGAGAGCAACAAACGATCATAACCATGCATTATGCATAAGTAACATTGGACAATAGCATGAGTAGGGTATGAACACCATGAACATAAATATCATAGAGGCTATGTTGGTTTTGATTCAACTACATGCATGAACATGTACCAAGTCAAGCCACTTGAACATTCAGAGGAGGATACCATATCATCATAGTACATCACAATCATTTTAACGCTATGCTGATATCAAAGATAAATCGTTATCAACTCCTAGCTACTTATGCATGGAATGAGAAACTATAATCTCTAATTGTCATTGCAAACATGTGTAATCATAATGGGTTAAATCATGGGTACTAGGTTAAACATATTTACACAGACAGAACAAGTCGAGTTCATACCAGTTTCTTTCTGCCATGGCCAGTTCATCGAATGTCATCATTATTGCCTTTCACTTGCAGGACCGAATGATATGAAAATAATAATACTGCAAGAGTGTCGTGTACTAAACTGGAGTCTGCAAACATTTTATTCAACAGGAGAAGACAAGGTAAAATGTGCTCTTTATTAGTTCAACAATTATTCATATGAGAGCCACTCAACATTTTCATCATGGTCTTCTCCTCGGTACAACTCGAATAAAAAGAAAAGAAAATCAGAGAAACACACTGAAATATTTTTGGAGTTTTTGGTTTTCTTGAACAAGCAAATAAGGGAAAAAACAAAAACGAGAAAAACTAGTTACATGGGAAAGCTCCCAACAAGCAAAAGAAGAACAAGAAAATCCTTTTGGGTTTTATTTTTAATAATGCTACTAAGCATGCATAGAAAGTAAATTAACTATAACTAATTTTTTTTTGTTTTTTTCTAAAGTTTTTCAGACACACAAGAAGAAAGCAAGAAAATAAATCTAAGCATGGATGATACAATGAAAAAGTGTGGACACCGACAAATGGAATAAATGAACATGAATGTAAAGTTGGTGGAAGCACGTACTCCACCAAGCTTAGGCTTTTGGCCTAACTTGGTAGTCAATCAATAGCCTGGAGGGTAGTAGGGGTGCTAAGCAGCGGGCATCCACTGATCCCACTGTGGAGGCTCCTCCTGTGCTGCCTCCTCAGCAGCATGCGCATTTCAGTAGGCGATGATATCCGCAAGCATGATCCTATATCCGCCCTGGCAGCAGAATCAAACAAAGCAGGTGCAAGAAGTGGAATAATATCACGAGTTTTAACGCTAAAAACCAGGTTATAAGGAATGAGAATGTCAGGATAATCTCATGCAAGAAAATTATGGTGTTCCATGTCTGCCCTGTCTAGGTAGACCTTGGTCAAAGGGTAGTCATGAGGGCGTATCTCGATCTCGAAGTGAGCCGCCAAACGAGTAGCAAAAATCCCACCATGTATTTCACCTGGGATTTATTAAGATGGAGGCGACGAGCCACAATAGCTCCCAAGCTATGGGTGTTGTTGCCCTCTAGTGCTCGGCGTAAAACAACAAAGTCTGGTGCACTGAGCGCACCTACTTTCTTTCTAGCAAGCAATCACTTAGTAACAAATAAAACAAAATAATGTACGGCAGGAAGGTGTATGCTAGTAGCCGTGGTGGTTGACACCCCTCTCTTATCTCCCACTATCAAAGTGCGATAAAAGTCCTCAAACCCAGCCGGCCTAGGCTCGGCTAAGCTCCCATCAGAAGGGATCAAGCATATATCACAAAATTTAGTAAGTGGTATCTGATGGTTTTGAGCATATAAATCGAAGCTCACTTCGGGAGGATTATTCCTAGGCAGGAAAGTAAAACTCTAAACAAAGATATTTGTGAGAATTTGGTGCTGGTCACACTCATCTGCGATGAAGTTGGTGAGGCCGGCGTTTGCAACATATTGCATGAACTCCTGAAGAATTCCAGCCTCTTCCAGGAATGGGGTGTGCGGCCATTCGCACGGCCGTACCTGCGCCAACCTTCGAGGGTGGAGATCTTTGTCAGAAGACTCCCTAATAACACCCTTGGAGTTCTTCTTAGAGCCAAACTTCCTAAATATTCATGTCCGTGTACAATTTTCTGAAAATAAAATTTTTGGGGTGACAAAAATTTGTCAACAAAACTTTATAAAATTGACAGCAACTACTCATAGGGATACATAGAAGCCATAGCAAGCATTCAAACTACTTAGAACACTAAGAATTTAACATGCAAGCACATCTATAACAGCTAATTATTCAAAACATAAACCACTAAAGCAAAAACTAATTGGACAAACGGTGGAGTCACATACCAAGCAACAACCCCCCGAAACAGTTTGGGAAACGGAGCTTCGAGCAAAGAGATCGAAATCCGTGGGTTTTAGCTCAAGAACACGGGAGAGAGAGCAATGGAGATTTTTTTCTCGGGGCAAGTGATGATGTGGGATGAAGAAGTAAGTGAGGGGGCCCACGTGGGGACCACAACCCACCAGGGCGTGCCTGGGGGTCCTGGCGCGCCCAGGTAGGTTGTGCCCACCTAGGGCACCTCCCTCTGGTATTATTTGCACCAGAAATTCAAAAATATTTAGAAAAGAATCGTGTAAAATTTTTAGGGCATCTTGAGAACTTTTATTTTTGGGTCATTTTTTATTGCACTGGAAATTCAGAAAACAGACAAAACATGGTATTTTATTTTATTTAACTAATAAAAACAGAAAATAAAAAGTAGGGACAGAAGGTAGCGCTTACTAAATTCATCAACTTCATACCATTCAAAAATGATCCATTAATAAGGTTGATCAAGTCTTATTAACAACCACTTTTGATTAGCATTAAACCGAAGAACTTTTGTAAATCACTAAGTTACCTCAATGGGGATATGCATTTCCCCAACAATAAGCATTTCATATTTTTTTGACAGTAGGTAGAGGTATTTGAAAACTTTCAATAATGATTGTCGGAGATTTTTCAATAACATTAATACCATTCACTTGGAATTGTTTCTTCGGAAAGTGCACCGTATGCTCATTGCCATTAATACAAAAAGTGATCTTGCTTTTATTGCAATCAATAATAGCCCTTGCAGTATTCAAGAAGGGTCTACCAAGGATAATCGACATGTTGTCATCCTCGGGCATCTCAAGTATAACAAAGTCAGTCAAAATAGTAACATTAGCAACAACAACGGGCACATCCTCATAGATACCAATAGGTATGGCAGTTGATTTGTCAGCCATTTGCAAAGATATTTCATTAGGTGTGGGTTTATTCAAATCAAGTCTTTTATATAAAGAGAAAGGCATAACACTAACACCAGCTCCTAAGTCACACAGAGCAGTTTTCACATAATTCTTTTTGATAGAGCAAGGTATAGTTGGTATTCCCGGATCTCCAAGTGTTTTAGGTACTCCATCTTTAAAAGTGTAATTAGCAAGCATAGTGGAGATTTCAGCTTCCGGTATTTTTTTCTTTTTTGTGATGATGTCTTTCATATACTTTGCATATGGAGGCATTTTCAAGATATCAGTCAAGCGAGTACGCAAAAAGACTGGCCTCGGCATTTCGGCAAAGCGTTCAAATTCTTCATCATCATTCTTTTTAGTTGACTTAGGTGAAAAAGGCATAGGTTTTTGAACCCACGGTTCTCTTTCTTTACCGTTTTCTAGCAACAAAGTCTCTTTTGTCATATCTTTTATTTTTAGGTTGTGGGTTATCAAGATCAACAGGTGGTTCTATCTCAACATCATTGTCCGGTTCTTTATCATTGGTTGGTTGAGAGTCTTCATGAACCTCATCATTATCTTTTTCATTATCATTAGGTGAGTGTTCATTACCAGATTGAGTTTCAGCATCTAAGATAGAAACTTCATTATCATTATCAGGAGGTTTTTCTATTTCAGGTTCACGAGAAGTATGCAAAGTACTATCATTCTTCTTTTTCCTTTTCTTTCTAGAAGAACTAGGTGCACTAGTGTTAGCTCTTTGTGAATCTTGTTCAATTCTTTTTGGGTGTCCCTCAGGATAAAGTGGTTCTTGAGTCATTTTACCTCCTCTAGTTGCAACTCTAACAACAAAGTCATGCATATTATTATTCATTTCATCAAGCAATTCTCTTTGAGATTTAGCAACTTGCTCTAATTGAGTTTGAACCATAGAAGCATGTTTTCCAACACCTCTAACATCATTTGAGATTCTAAATAACAAGTCACTCAAACGATCAATCATATCAGAATTATATTTCAGTTGTTTCATAACATTTGCATTGAAGTGATCTTGTTTTCTAATATAGTTTTCAAACTCACAAAGGCATTGACTAGGATGCATATTGTGAGGATTATCACTATCATTAAACTTCATAAGAGAATTTACCTCTAACACCTTAGGCAGTGGTGGTGTATTAAGCCCATGTATTTCTTCAATAGGAGGTAAATTTTTAACATCCTCAGCTTTAATACATTTTTCCTTCATAGATTTCTTTGCCTCTTGCATATCTTCAGGACTGAGATATAATATACCCCTCTTCTTCGGAGTGGGTTTAGGCGGTGGTTCAAGAATAGTCCAATCGTCATAATTTTTTAATATGTTATTCAATAATTCCTCAGCTTGTCCAACAGTTCGTTCCCTGAAAACACAACCAGCACAACTATCTAGGAAGTCCCTAGAAGCATCGGTTAGTCCATTATAGAAGATATCAAGTATTTCATTTTTCTTAAGAGGATGATCATGCAAAGCATTAAGTAACCGGCAAAGCCTCCCCCAAGCTTGTGGGAGACTCTCTTCTTTAGTTTGAGAAAAGTTAAATATTGCCTGTAAGGCAACTTGTTTCTTATGAGCAGGAAAATATTTTTCAGAGAAGTAATAAATCATATCCTGGGGACTATGCACACAACCAGGAGCAAGAGTATTGTACCAAGCTTTAGCATCACCCTTTAATGATAAATGAAATAATTTGAGTATAAAGTAATAGCAAGTTTTCTCATCATGAGTAAAAAGGGTGGCTATATCATTCAACTTAGTAAGATGTGCCACAACAGTTTCAGTTTCATAACCATGGAAAGGATCAGATTCAACCAAAGTAATTAGCTCTGGGTTGACAGAGAATTCATAATCCTTATCATCAATAAAGATAGGTGAAGTTGCAAACTTAGGATCACACTTCATTCTAGCATTCAGAGATTTTTCTTTAAATTTGTGTAATAATTTCTCTAGATCATCTCTATCATTGCAAGAAAGATTATCTCTAGTTGTTTCTTCACTCATAACATAACCGTCTGGTACCTTAGGCAATTCATATCTAGGAAGGCTAGTTCTAGCAGGTATTTCAGGAGTTTAAGTTTCAAGCTCATCATCAGATTCAACAACATCATGTTGTATAAATCTAGCAATTTTTTTATCAAGAAATTCACCAAGTGGCACATCATCATTATCAAGCAAGGTACTAGCATCATCATAAGCATCATTCATAGTAGAAGTAGCATCATCAATAACTTGCGACATATCAGAATTAATAGCATGTGGTGGTGTTGCAAGTTTACTCATAACAGAAGGTGAATATAAAGCATAACTGGATGGCAGTTCCTTACCTCCCCTCATTCTCGAGGGAAAAATCTTAGTCTTAGCATCCTTCAGATTCTTCATAGTGATAATATGATAATAATCCCAAGTGACTCAACAAATATAGCTATGTTCCCTGCCAACAGCACCAGAAAAAGGTCTTGATAACCCACAAGTATAGGGGATCGCAATAGTTTTCGAGGGTAGAGTATTCAACCCGAATTTATAGATTTGACACAAGGGAAGCCAAAGAATATTTGAAGGTATTAGCAGCTGAGTTGTCAATTCAACCACACCTGGAGATTAATTATCTGCAGCAAAGTGATCAGTAGCAAAGTAGTTTGATAGTTTTGATAGTAGTGACAACAGCAATAGTAACAGTAATAGCAATAGCAGTAATTTTGTAGCAAGCGTAACAGTGATGATAGCAGTAGTAACTTAGCAGAAACAGTATAAGATAAATTCGTAGGCATTGGATCGGTGACTTGTTGGATGATATTCATCATGTGACAGTTATAACCTAGGGTCATTCGGTACTAGCTCCAGTTCATCGATATAATGTAGGCATGTATTCTGTAAATAGTCATATGTGCTTTATTAGAAGTACTTGCATGACATATTTTGTCCTACCCTCCCGTGGCAGCGGGGTCCATATTGGAAACTAAGGGATATTAAGGCCTCCTTTTAATAGAGAGCCGGAACAAAGCATTAACACACAGTGAATACATGAACTCCTCAAACTACGGTAATCACCGGAAGAAGTCCCGATTATGTCACTCCGGGGTTACCGGATCATAACACATAGTAGGTGACTATAACTTGCAAGATCGGATCTAGAACATGGATATAATGGTGATAACATAAACGGTTCATGGCACCCGGGCCCAAAGTGACAAGCATTAAACATGGCAAAGTCATAGCAACATCATTCTAAGAACATAGTGGATACTAGGGATCAAGCCCTAACAAAACTAACTCGATTACACGATGAATCTCATCCAACTCCTCACCGACCAGTGAGCCTATGAAGGAATTACTCACTCCCGATGGGGAGCATCATGGAATTGGCGATGGAGAAGGGTTGGTGATGATGAAGAATGAAGATCCCCCTCTCCGGAGACCCAAACGGACTCCAGATCTGCCCTCCCCAGGAAGAACAGGCCTTGGCGGTGGCTCTGTCTCGTGGATCGCGATAATTCTTTCTCCTTGATTTTTTTTCTCCAAAAATAGGATTTTATAGCGTTGGTTTCAGGATCAGCGGGGCCACCAGGTCGGGACAACTCACCTGGGCACACCAGGAGAGGGGGCGCGCCCTAGTGGGTTGTGACCACCCAGGTGCCCCTCTCCAGCAGGTCTTAGCTCCAAAAATTCTTATTATTGATATAAACAATTCTCACAAAATTTTGTTCCATTCGAGAACTTTTATTTCTGCACAAAAACAACACCATGATAGTTCTGCTGAAAACAACGTCAGTTCGGGGTTAGTTTCATTCAAATTATGCAAATTAGAGTCCAAAACAAGAGGAAAAGCGTTAGGAAAAGTAGATACGTTGAAGACGTATCAGTAATCTATACATAGGGGTTTATACACATTTTTGTCCTACGTTCTCCAATAGAAACTTTGCAGTGATTCTTTGTCGCACGTTGGGAGATTGTTATATGATTCAATTATGTTAGCATTGTTGAGAGATTGTACTAGTGAAAGTATGAAGCCTAGGCCTTGTTTCCAACCATTGCAATACTGTTTGTGATCCGTTTTATCACTTGCTACCTTTCTATATTTATATTTCTAGATTACAAAAACCTATATCTACTATCCATACTACACTTGTATCACCATCTCTTCATTGCACTAGTGCACCTATACAATTTATCATTGTATTTGGTGTTTCGGAGACACAAGAGATTTCTTGTATTTCTTTGCATGGTTGTTTGAGAGAGACCATCCTCATCCTACGCCTCCCATGGATTGATAAACCTTAGGTCATCCGCTTGAGGGAAATTTGTTACTGTCCTACAAAACTCTGCGCTTGAAGGCCCAACACAAGTCTACAAGAATAAGTTGTGTAGTAGACATCACGCGCTATCTTACATCTATGTTGATGGAGGTTTCAATCCACGAAGGATCTAAAATCACAAAGGATTCCGGTTGCGAGGTTCCACGAAGCACACTCACCAACAAAGGGTCCACTTAGGAGCAACCAACCAATTCCACCATGGCTTACGACCATGAAGGACTAGCCTCACTAGGGTATATCTTTATAAAGTAGGCGATCTACAGGCCCGTACAAACTTCTAGCCTTCTTCACAAACATTAAGACTTGCTAGCACACCTAGCCGATATAGGAGCACAACCTCAAAAAGGAACAAGATAAGTTTGTTTGAGAATGAATCCATTGTTCATGTGCTTCAAAGATAATCTTCTCAACACTCAAACTCTCAAGATTTGGCTATGGATTTGGAGAACGTTTGAGTGGGTTGCCCTTTCAAGTCAACACAATGAGGTGGAGTTCTCTATTAGAACAAATGACTGGAGTGGAGTTTGCTTTGAGTTGAACTAGTGGGATAGGTGGTGGTATGTATAGGCAGGACCAAAAAAATATAACCGTTGTGCACCTTTATACACGCCTCAGAGGCTTTGACTAGTTTTGCTCAGTAGTTCTAAGTTAAACAACAACGTAGACTTTAGATTGCATTGGTAGGTCTGAATTAATTTGATTAGTGGCTCTGAGGTGAGTACCTTGCAACTGGCACACTGTGTAGTAGTTTCGGAAGGTTCGACTGGTTTTGCTTGGAATTTTCTACACGATCATAGAAGGTTTGCCACGTTGCTTCAGTGACTCTAAATGGAATGTTGGAGGTTCCGATTGAACTAGGGTTTGAAACAACAACTATATTTGGTTGTATCGGTGGCTCCGAGTGAAAATGGTTCACTGGCACCGAATGAAGTTGATTAAGTTTGTATAGTAGAAATTCTTTAAGGAGTGTTAGAGTTTGACCTTTAAGCACATGGAGCAAAGAGCTCATTGTCATATTCTCATTCCATTTTGATAGTATCGACATGCCTATGGACTCAATGTGATCCTGGACTAAAAGGAAAATGAAGAATCATTTGGCATGTCAACACTTGTCTTTAAGCATTTTTAGGGATTACCTTTCATTCCTATGATGTTCAGGAATGATGTTCATAGAAAGATTTTCTCCTGTGATATATTTGAAGTACAATTAGTACTCCAAGATATATTGGCACAAATTATCAAACGTTGTGGGCGTGGGAGCCTAGGCTTGACAGGATTAGCAGTGGCTTGGGCAATCGCCCATCGGGCAAGGGATGGCCAACCTAGGTTAATACGTGGTGTCAATTATGTTGCGCTTCACCCAAAAAAACATGTATGTTGTGCAGTAAAAGTTGGACCCTCTGTTGTCAAATTGTATCTTGTTGGAAAGGCTAAGTGTTACACAATCAATAAAAATATTGTCATAGTCATATCATTTAGCATTTTTATTTATAAAACATCAAATATGGATAATAGCTATATTCTCTAGAAATAAAATTTTCTTAAAGCATCTCCAAGATAATGTAAAATAGCAGTCGTAACCAAAATAATATATGATTTGGGACACTCCTGGCCAAAAAATAATTACAAATGCACAATACATGGTACAAAAAATTACATTTCGTGAACCAACATGTGGTTCGATGGTTAGAGAGCAGCGGCATTTTCAGCCCACCAAGGTTCAAGTCACAGTGGAGGAGACGTTCCCATCGACAACGAGGCGTCTACGGCGACTTCGCATATCTCAAGATAGTATGCCGGATCAGTCTCTCGAAGGTGCTTATAATAGTAGAGTGCGCATGTGTGCATTCATAGAGATGAGTGTATGTGTGTATGCATAAGCGCTTGCGTATCTACTACGCTAAAAATACATTTCACCGAAAAGTTTGCTAAAAGTGTTCATATTTACCACCTCTAGCGGCCGCCCTAAAATAAGAAACGCCTCATGAATTCAACCACACGCAAAATTTTCTCCTGCCTGACCGTCGCAACCCCACGTCTATTCCGATAGATTGTTGTCATCGCATGCCGCCGCCGTGACTTCATCGGTCGTCCCTAGCCTTGTGGCCACCTGACATCTTGGAACCTCCGTCACGTCCCGGTGATAGCCACACCCAATTCTAGTCGTTCCTCGCCCCACCGCTACAAAATGACCACCGCCCATCGACATAGATCGCCGCCACGACCACCACCGAGCTGTCAATGCTCACCCTGGAAGATACCAACACCATTCCTTGCTATACTTGCGACCATCCCGGCCCAACGACCTCAACCGGCCAAAATCAAATTGGCGCCCAACAAGTGAGCATCCTTTCCTCCTCAACATCAGATCGCATGTTTCAATTGTTTTTTCCAATTTTTGAGGCACCAACTCGTCCAGAAAAGCAGAAACATTTCTTATACACAAAAATCATCTCTCCTTGCCTAAAACCATTTTTAACGCATAATTTTTTTTGCCATTTTGTCAGAGATGCTCTTAGCTCACCTTGCTTCACATAAAACACTTCCTCCAATCCATATAAAAGTATACTCCGTCCATCCCAAAATAAATATCTCTATCTTAATAAAACTTTGTGAAGTGGATCTCACCCGTCAAGAGGGCTTTCAAGAGGTCTATTTTCAGTCGGACTGTCTGTCTGTTATTAATTCTTCAACTATGGATCGACATATTCTAGCTAGATCTTGTGAGTCCTCTAATGACTATTTTTCATGTAACTCCGGATTGTATCCTGAGGCACTCATTATTAATTATCCTTGATCAATAAAGCAAGATATTGCCTAAAAATTTTGTACTAGAGTTAGTACAAAGTCTAGACACCTATTGAGACGAGGGGAGTAGTAAAAACACAAATAATATAGATCAGGGGGTGAAACAATTAATTTGTTGTGAGACATAAATGCATAGGAACATTCCAATTTTACAAATATAAAAGACACAACACTTCAAATTTACATGTAGAATTTCACAATAAAAAAGAGTAAAATTATTAAACAACAAAGAAACTGTAACCTCGTGTCCTTAAAAAAAGATGGCTATCATGGCCTCCCATGATTCCCAACTCGGAAAGTGAAGTATCAATAAAATTGAAAAAAAAAATGTGTAAATTTCCTTATCATCGCCATCGCATCTGGCTGAGTTCTCTGGATAGTTCCATCTTACAAAAGAATGTCTTATGGTCGTCTGAATAGTCCAGCTGGGCATGGCTGAGAGATCCATGCAATTAGCAGCATCAACTAAAATTCAGCCCTCGCGTCTTGGATCGTTTATTAAGTTTTAGAAGTATATGTTCCAAAGAGGAACAACAGTCAAAGAACACATTCAACGGAAGAGGGATGCACAGACTGCAGACAGTAGGTTTTCAAGCTGCTGTCTACAGACCTCTCATCATAGTAAACATGGACTAAGCACTTTTTTTCCCTCTTTGCAAATATTGGTCGACAATCAGAAGGTGGGGAAATCGGCCTGGCTCAGACATCAAGGAAGGAATTAGCAGCATTAGCTCTCAAGACTGGTAGGGCTAAAGCTCTTAGACGACATTTGCGAATGTTAAACAAGCCTTAGTTATATCATCACAGAAGAGCCCATTTTTGATTGCAGCTCTGATCGATGAAAGAGATGGCGATTCCCCTCACCACGACCACAACCACCTACCGCCACCACCACCGCTGTCGCCGGGCACCCCTGCACCTGTCACCACCACCGCCGCCGCTACACGCGTGCCCACCGCTGCTCCCATACTCTCAGTAGCGCCTCCCCGCAAGGCCGCAGACGATGAGGCATCACAGATCCACGGATTTGGGCGTCCCCGCGTGCGAAGGGAGGATCTCAGCAGAGAAGGAGATGGAAGAGGGCCACCGCGCGAGGATGGAGAGGACGATGCGAAGGTCAGGGCGCAGGGACACCCCGAGGAAGCTGGTGACGCAGATTTGTATGGAAGCGACAGGGGAGGAGTTGGCCCGGATGAACCCCATGGGTTCCTCCTCTCCAAAAGAGGTAATTGCATGGGCAAAAGCGGAGATGCACTCGCACCTCCCAGAGCAGAGTGTGAAGTGGCGAGCGTTTTGGTCTCTGCAGAATTGAGCTCGCCGTCGAGGAGCTGTGTCTCCACCCCACCATTGGAGCAGAGGATTGCGGTCTCACCGGATTCAGAGCATCTGAGGTTTGAAATTGCCACTCCACTCCGATGGGTACGAGACCAGAACACAACTCGACGCTGCCTCGAATTCGGTGTAGAAATTATCCTCCTGGCTGTTGGGGAAGGTAGTAATTTCAAAAAAATTTCTACGCGCAGCCAAGATCATGGTGATGCATAGCCACGAGAGGGGAGAGTGTTGTCCACGTGCCCTCGTAGACCGTTAAGCGGAACCGTTATGACAACGCGGTTGATGTAGTCGTACGTCTTCACGATCGACCGATCCTCAGTACCAAACGTATGGTACATCCACGTTCAGCACACGTTCAGCTCGGTGACGTCCCGCGAACTCACGATCCAGTAGAGCTCAGGGGAGAGTTTCGTCAGCACGATGGCGTGGTGACGATGTTCATGAAGCTACCGACGTAGGGCTTCGCCTAAGCATCACTACGATATGACCGAGGTGGATTATGGTGGAGGGTGAGGGAGTCCTGGATTAGGGGGTCCTCGGACAGCCGGACTATATACTTTGGTCGGAGATTTGGACTATGAAGATACAAGATTGAAGGCTTCGTCCCGTGTCCGGGTGGGACTCTCCTTTGCGTGGAAGGCAAGCTTGGCGATTCGGATATGTAGATCTGCTTCTCTGTAACCGACTCTGTGTAACCCTAGCCCCCTCCGGTGTCTATATAAACCGGATGGTTTAGTTCGTAGAAAAACAATCATAATCATAGGCTAGCTTCTAGGGTTTAGCCTCTACGATCTCGTGGTAGATCAACTCTTGTAATACTCATATCATCAAGATCAATCAAGCAGGAAGTAGGGTATTACCTCCATCGAGAGGGCCCGAACCTGTGTAAACATTGTGTCCCCCGCCTCCTGTTACCATCAGCCTTAGACGCACAGTTCGGGACCCCCTACCCGAGGTCCGCCGGTTTTGACACCGACATTGGTGCTTTCATTGAGAGCTCCACTGTGCCGTCACGATAAAGGCTTGATATCTCCTTCGATCATCGGCAACGATGCGATCCAGGGTAAGGTTTTTCTCCCTGACAGATCTTCGTATTCGGTGGCTTCGTACTGCGGGCCAACTCGCTTGGCCATCTAGAGCAGATCGATAGCTACGCCCTTGGCCATCAGGTCAGATTTGGAAGCTTGAACTACACTGCCGATATCCGCGAAGACTTGATCTTCGGCGGATTCGAGCTCATGTCAGGCACACCACACAGTCACGACGAGCATGACTTAGCTTTGCCATCGTACGGTGTTCGGGAGATCGCACCTGCGGTTACTCCGGCCCTCAATCCGGAGCAGATCGTGCCATCCGAGGATGGGTGGATGGACCCTGCCACAGAGGCCACACACTCAGCGGCGATAGAGCCGAATACTGACTTCACCTCCTATGAGACCTATGTTACCGGACCCTCGGATTCGTCCCCGGCCACAGGCTCTGAACCGCTTGCGCCCGTGCCTATCTAATCTGATTGGGCACCGATCATGGAGTTTACCTCCGCGGATATTTTTCAGCACTCGCCCTTAGGCGATGTGCTAGATTTATTGAGGTCTCTCTCCTTGTCAGGAGACCCTCGGCCGAACTATGTCCGACTCGAGTGGGAAGCGGACGACGAAGGAATTCGTTCCCCACCCACCACCCACTTAATAGCCACTGTCGACGACTTAACCAATATGCTTGATTTCGACTCCGAAGACATCGACGGTATGGACGACGATGCAGGAGAGGAACAGGAACCACCGCCCACAGGGCGCTGGACAGCCACTTCATCACATAATATATACATGGTGGATACACCCAAAGAAAACAACAACGAGGAACGAAAGGATGCAGCGAAGGATAGTCCCCTCGAGAAGCAACCAAAGCGACGACGTAGGCGCCACTCCAAATTCCGTCTCAACAAAAACAGCGATAATAGCGCAAGAAAGAATAATACCCCGGTCGACTCCAAAGGAAACGACGGCCATATGGACCCAGCGATGAAGCAGGATGAGCCAGCAGACGGCGAACATAGTACGGAGCCGTTATCCGATCACGGCGACGCCGAGGGTAAAACTCATCAACCTGTCTCCGGAGAGAAGAATGGTCCGGACGACGATGCACACATCATCCCGGAAAGACACTTGGAACAAAAGAACTTCCATAGAAGTCTTATTGCCACCGCGAGGAGCCTGAAGAAGCAGAAGCAAAGGCTTAAGGCCGCACAGAATACGCTCAACAGCAGATGGAATAAAGTGCTTGACACTGAAGAAAAGTACGGCGGCAGTCGCCACACAAAGAGCTATCCAAAGCGCAAGATGCTGCCTGAATTCGACAACGAGGCTTTACAGCCCATTCAGCCGAAAAATAAAACGGCCGATCAGCCGGATCGACCACCCCGTGGCCGCGACAGGGCGGCTAACGACGTCACACACAAGTCAGCGCACGATTTACGCGAAGACCTACACAAAAAGGCAGTATGGCCAGGTCCATCTATGGATCCAGGAAGCGCGCTCCGGCACAGAATCATGGCCGCCCAAATGACTATACTGACCGAATAACAGCTCGGTATCAAAACCAAATGCTACAACTGTCTGAAGAATGCCATGACACATCCAAATACAGGGGTGCCGCGCACCCCCTATGCTTCACCGATGAGGTGCTGGATCATGAATTTCCAGAGGGATTCAAACCCGTGAACATAGAGGCATACGATGGAACGACAGACCCTCGGGTCTAGATTGAGGAATTTATCCTTCACATCCACATGGCTCGCGGAGATGATCTCCACGCCATCAAATACCTGCCCCTCAAGTTGAAAGGACCAGCTCGGCACTGGCTGAAAATCCTCCCTGAAAACTCAATTGGAAGATGGCAAGAGATTGAGGATGATTTTATGGCCAATTTTCAAGGGACCTATGTCCGCCCTCTGGATGCAGACGATTTAAGTCACATAATTCAACAGCCCGGAGAGTCAGTCCGAAAGCTTTGGAACAGATTTCTCACGAAGAAGAATCAAATCGTCGACAGCCCAGATGCCGAAGCCTTAGCGGCTTTCAAGCACAGTGTCCGGGACGAATGGCTCGCCAGACACCTCGGCCAGGAAAAACCGAGGACAATGACAGCCCCAACAAGCCTTATGACCCGCTTTTGCGCGGGCAAAGACAGTTGGCTGGCCCGTAGGGGCACCAGCAACCCAGGCACATCCGAAGTCAGGGATGGCAACGGGAAACCGCGACCCAATAAAAGCAAGCATTGAAACAACGAAGACAGCCTAGACAACACGGCAGTAAACACCGGATTCAGGGGCTCTCGACCCGGTCAACGGAAAAAGGCATTTAAAGGCAGCAGAGATGGACCGTCCAGCCTAAACAAGATTCTAGACAGATTATGTCATATTCATGGCACCTTCGACAAACCTGCAAATCACACCAACAGAGAATGTTGTGTCTTCAAGCAGGTCGGCAAGCTAAATGCCGAACACAAGGGGAGGGAGACACCAAGCGAAGATGAGGATGAGCCTCAGCAGCCGAACACTGGGGGACAGAAAAAATTCCCACCAGAGGTCAAAACAGTGAACATGATTTACGCAACTCACATACCGAAGAGGAGGCGCCAGCGCACACCCGAAGACGTATACGCCGCGGAGCCCGTCACCCCCAAGTTCAACACGTGGTCGGCCTGCCCGATCACTTTTGATCGCAGGGATCACCCGACTAGTATCCGGCACAGAGGATCGGCTGCCTTGGTGCTAGACCCAATAATTGACGGACACCATCTCACCCGGGTCCTTATGGACGGCGGCAATAGCCTTAATCTGATACATCAGGACACCGTACACAAAATGGGGATAGACCCAACAAGAATCAGCCAAAGCAATAATACATTTAAAGGAGTAATACCAGGCACAGAGGCCCGCTGCACGGGCTCTCTAATACTAGAGGTTGTATTCGATTCTCTCGACAACTTCCGAAGCGAAGAATTAAGCTTCGACATTGCTCCATTCTGAAGCGGCCATCACACACTACTCGGAAGAACGGCCTTTGCTCGTTTTAATGCAGTAGCGCATTATGCTTATCTTAAGCTTAAGATGCCCGGTCCATGTGGCATCATCATAGTTAGCGGAAACACAGAGCGTTCCTCATGTACGAAGAAATGTGTGGCGGCTCTAGCAGCCAATCACTGAATGGCCTCTCCAACCAGAAGAAATGATCGGTCATCAAGAGCACGGACACGGTTAGACGAGTCTGGCGCACCACTAGCTGTAACAGCTCAGATAAACCTAAGATTGGGTCGATGGATATACCCCCATAGGTGGTGCTAGGGGCTTCCCGCATGTAAAAAGGGCTATAGTTCGGCTTGACCCTATTTAGATTGCATTTTAATGGTTCATTAAGAATAACCAATTTTTCGCACGAAGACTTTCACCTGCGTTTTTCTCTTTTACAGATGATCATCGTGCTACACCCTTCCAGGATACGGCACAACGGAGACACAGGCGCAGACGTGCAGCAGGGCCCCACTCAAAGGTTTCTTTTTAGATTAAGACCATGTGTAAACCTTTTTTACTGTCTCTTGTTGCTTCACTCCCTCCGGATACTCAACACAACCGAAAGGGATGCTGGCATTATTTGCCATTTCGTCACGTCAGACTAATGCAGGTACCTGAAAAATCAGGGCTCATTATCGAGGGCGTTACTCAGCCCAGTATATGTTGTAAAGTCCGAATACCTTAGGGAGTGTTCGTCGTTGCTAGTTTGGCCTTATATGCATCAGCTCCGAATCATGTCTTTGGTCAATAGTTGGGTTTGCCCGGCTCCCGTGTTTTGCTATCTTACGTTCCTCTCTATCGGCTAAGGTGGCACCGGGGGAACTACTGCGATTGTGCCCTAATTCATCCGGATGAGCACCTCAGTAGAGAAAGCCGAAAACTGACTATCATGATAAAGCGCGAGACTAGTCAACCACTCGACGACTCAGCGGAATCTTCACGATTCCTCTGCATTAACGAAGGACCGGTTTCCCGGTCATGTATGTACGCGCACCGTATTCGAATGAGCGCGGAAGTACTAGGGGCTATATAGTAGCCCCACCGTCAAACTCCCATGGCTAAGTGAAAGTGTTAAAGCTATATAGTCTGATTGCCTTGTTCGCCGCGCTATCACCTCCTTAGTGGACCAGACGTTGGGTCAAGTGTGAATACGCGCTTTTCTGAACACCCCCACATTATGTGCGTGGGGGCTGAAGCCGACGACTGCAAACTTTCAGGTTATATACATACATAAACGGCCGCACAGGAGGCATCATAATACTTTCAGGCAAAAGTATAAACATAGCCTTTATAATCCAAATAGAATTGTTTTTACAATTGGGATACATTTCACTCTAACATGATACTCTTCGAGCACTAAGCCTCTATTAAACGAGCACCTTCTAGGACTTCTTCAAAATAGTGCTCAGCCGAGACCTTACCTACAGTCGGATCCCGACTTGCAATAGCGATGGCCTCCATCTCTGCCCAGTATGTCTTAACACGGGCAAGAGCCATCCACGCACCCTCTATGCATGCCGACCTCTTTACAGCGTATGCGGCACATCACCAAGGAATCGTTGTAATAAACCAAAATAACTATTCGTCCTTGGTCCCTTCGGCCAAAGATGATCCACGACAGACCTCATGGCAAGTCCGGACAACCTATGGAGCTTGATCCACTCCGCCATTTTCTCATTTAACAGTAGCGGACGCGTTGGAGCATTGAACTATTACCAGAACAATCTTTCCACTTCATGATCTTTCTGATCTTTGAAAAACTCAGTCGCATCAGCAGCACTCATTGCCAAGTCCAAGTACGCGTCTGCAACACTCCATAGTTGCTCCAGAGGGGCATACTTCGGATCTCTGAACTTCATCCGCAACAAAAAGGGCTTCCCAGCCGTGATATCTCCGGCTTGACGGAGCTCCTCCTTCGCCGCTCTGATTTTAGAGCAGTTTTCCTTGGCTGCTTCCACGGCTTTCTTCAGGTTAGCCGCTTTCCCTTAGCTTTCCTTTTCAAGAAGCTCATATCGGCCGGCGGCATCTTTCCTATTTTATCTTCGCTCTGGCGGTGAGCAGCCTATTCGGCTCTTAAGTCTTCGGCCGCCTTTAGGGCGGCCGCATCACTTCTCCTGGCTTGTTCCTTGGCTCGGGCAAGTTCCGCCCGAAGGGTCTCCACAATGGTAGCTCCATCTGCAGTCACAACATATTATAGATACTAGCATCATGCTCCTCTTAATATCTGTTGACCACCCGAAAATACATACCCTGTGCCTCGTCAAGCCACTTGTTCACAAGCGCAATGTCGGCATCTGCCGCGTCAAGTTGCCGCCTCAGTCCGGCCAGCCACCGGACCCTCAGCCGCCTGCACATGAAAGCAGCACGATCATTACCTGGGACTATGATCCTCTGTTTGCCACCTCTGTACAGCAACCAGAGTCTCAGGGGCTACTATCTGTATAGAACACACCTAGCATGTGCGGTACCGTAAAAGCCTCATGCAACCCACTTTTGGCGGATGAAATCCTCTCAACCTCCGTACCCATTAAAGTACGATGCGCCCCTGAGATAGCCGCTTGCTCCAAAAGACCCATAAGTGCGTCCGGTTGTGCACCAGACAATCCCAGACTCTTTCTGTTGCTCTCCTTAGGAGCCGAATACTCCAGACTTCGGGTGGCCGAAGGGTTACGTTCTGGCCTTGGCAGATCAGGAGAAATCCTTCGTGATGACACCTCAGGATCGTCCGCCCTAGGAGGCGGGGAGACAGGGGGAGGCGTTTCGCTCTCCATCATCTCCGGAAGAAGATCCCCCGAAGACGAACTCTGTCAAGAAGGGCTACGAGCCGGACTGCAAGATATATGTCCCGGTTATTGTCCTCGGAGATAAAGCAGATATATTTACCAAAAGTACTCTTGTTCACTTACAGCTCGGTGGAAGGCCGGCCCCCTTGCGGGCGCTGTGCGGTAAGGACGCCCTCTGGGGCAGGACCCCCTGGCGCAGGTTTCTTCCCTTGTTTGGAAACCTCCGTGTCCAAGTTTCAGAGGCGGTCCTTTTCCTTCCTTGGGGCGAGGGGATTCTAGATTCTTCTCCCCGATTATCCTCCTTCGCGGAGACACTAATTCCCCCGGTTTGGATGAGTAATGTGTGAAGCAAGCTTTCGGCTTCTTTATTCCTCCCTTTATCTTCCCCTGATGGCACTTGATAATGTGCGTGCTCAAGCATCCTGGCTAGTACAGGATCCAGTGAGCCTTCAGGAAGGGGGGCCAAACACCTGATCATCTCCGCCTTTCTTATCCAGTCCTGGCTGAGAGCGATTTTTTCAGGATGATGTTATGACAAATAAAAAGACAGCATGTTCGGCCGTAGGATTACTTATGTGGGTATCTAAATGGTTGCAGTTGAGACCCGCATCCTCGGTGGTCTCCGGACACTTTATTCATGATCCGAAGAACAATCCATACATCTCTTCGAGCATCACGCCGAAGAATTGCTGAATAGTTCGCGGTCCTTCCAGGTTGAACTCCCACATACAGAGAGACCGACGTTGGCATGGTAGGACCCGACGAACTAGCATAACCTGCATTACCTTGACAAGAATGACATCCCTCTTGAGGAGATCTCGGATGCGACTTTGCAATGTCAGCACGTCATTAGCTGGCCCCCGGTCCAGCCCCTTGTTGACCCATGACACCAGTTGCGGCGGGGGACCCGAGCGGAAGGCGGGGGCAGCTGCCCACTTTGTACCTCGGGGAGCTGTGATGTAAAACCACTCCCGCTGCCATATGTTGGACATCTCCGGGAAGGAATCCTTTGGCCATAGAGCATCGGCGCCTTTGCTTATTATGGCACCTCCGCATTCTGCGTGTCGCCCATCGATCGTCTTCGGCTTCACATTGAAGGTCTTGAGCCATAAGCCGAAGTGTGGGGTGATGCGGAGGAAGGCCTCACACACGATGATAAATGACAAGATCTGAAGGATGGAATCTGGAGCTAGATCATGGAAATCGAGCCCGTAATAGAACATAAGCCCTCTTACAAAGGGATCAAGACTAAAGCCTAGCCCTCGGAGGAAGTGGGAAACAAATATGACACTCTTGTGGGGTTCGGGAGTGGGGATGACCTGCCCTTGAGCAGGCAGCTTGTGCGAGATTTCGGCGGTCAGATACCTGGCTTCCCTTAGCTTCTTGATGTCCTCCTCTGTGACAGAGGAGGCCATCCACCGACCTTGAATGTTGGATCCGGACATGGTTGAAGGTCCGAAGCGCTTAGCCTTAGCCTTGGGTGTTGGAACTCGAGGTGGGGAAGGGGAAGGATCGATCACGAGAAGAAAAGGACAGGCCTTGGCCCCTTTATAAAGAGGGTGAATATCAAGCGTCCTCCGCGTGGCCGTTTGGAACTTGCCTAAAATCAAGGAGTCATACTAACAAGAACGATTGGGTTACCCACACCCGTATTGATGAGAATCCCGTGATAAGGGGAACACGATCTCTGCTTCGACGAAATGTGCCAATAAAACCGCCTCGCAACACGTGCAGTGGCAGGCTGGGAAAAACGGTTCATAATGACCGGACCATGGTAGATGTCACGTTATGAAAAGTTGTCATCAGATTAGATTTGTGGAATATTATACTCTCTACGGTGGTATGTGGAATTTGTTTTACAGAGCCGAACACAATCCTTGTGTTCAAAAATCTTCTATGGAGTATTCGGAGAAGGAACCCGCCTTGCAATGCTGAAGACAATCTGCGCGTCGGACTCATCATCATTGAAGCTTGGTTCAGGGGCTACTGAGGGTGTCCTGGATTAGGGGGTCCTCGGACAGCCGGACTATATACTTTGGCCGGACTGTTGGACTATGAAGATACAAGATTGAAGGCTTCGTCCCGTGTCCGGGTTGGACTCTCCTTTACGTGGAAGGCAAGCTTGGCGATTCGGATATGTAGATCTCCTTCTCTGTAACTGACTCTGTGTAACCCTAGCCCCCTCCGGTGTCTATATAAACTGGAGGGTTTAGTCTGTAGAAAAACAATCATAATCATAGGCTAGCTTCTAGGGTTTAGTCTCTACGATCTCGTGGTAGATCAACTCTTGTAATACTCATATCATCAAGATCAATCAAGCAGCAAGTAGTGTATTACCTCCATCGAGAGGGCCCGAACCGGGGTAAACATTGTGTCCCCCGCCTCCTATTACCATCAGCCTTAGACGCACTGTTCGGGACCCCCTACCTGAGATCCACCGGTTTTGACATCAACAGAGGGGGGCACCGCACACGGCTGGGAGAGATCAATGATCAACTTGTGTGTTCTAGGGTGCCCCCATGCCCCCGTATATAAAGGAGCAAGGAGGGGCGGCCGGCCCTGTAGGGCACGCCAGGAGGAGGAGTCATCCTCCTAGTAGGAGTAGGACTCCCCTCTTTCCTACTCCTACTAGGAGGGGGAAAGGAAGGGGGAGAAGGAGAGTGAAAGGGGGGTGCCCCCCCCCTTCCTAGTCCAATTCGAATCAGAGGGGGAGGAGGCACGCGGCCTGCCCTGGCAAACCCCTCTCTCTCTCCACTAGGGCCCAACAAGGCCCATTAACCCCCGGGGGGTTTCGGTAACCCCTCCGGCACTCCGGTAAAATCCTGATTTCACCCGGAACTCTTCCGCTATCCAAATTTAGGCTTCCAATATATCAATCTTTATGTCCCCACCATTTCGAGACTACTCGTCATGTCCGTGATCATATCCGGGACTCCAAACTACCTTCGGTACATCAAAACATATAAACTCATAATATCGATCGTCACAGAACTTTTAGCGTGCAAACCCTACGGGTTCGAGAACTATGTAGACATGACCGAGACATTTCTCTGGTCAATAACCAATAGCGGACCTTGGATGCTCATATTGGTTCCTACATATTCTATGAAGATCTTTTTCAGTCAAACCGCATAACAACATACGTTGTTCCCTTTGTCATCGGTATGTTACTTGCCCGAGATTCGATCGTCGGTATCTCAATACCTAGTTCAATCTCGTTACCGGCAAGTATCTTTACTCGTTCCGTAATGCATCATCCCGCAACTAACTCATTAGTCACATTGCTTGCAAGGCTTATAGTGATGTGCATTACCGAGAGGGCCCAGAGATACCTCTCCGACAATCAGAGTGACAAATCCTATTCTTGATCTATGCCAACTCAACGATCACCATCGAAGACACTTGTAGAGCACCTTTACAATCACCCAGTTATGTTGTGACTTTGGTAGCACACAAAGTGTTCTTCCGGTAATCGGGAGTTGCATAATCTCATAGTCATAGGAACATGTATAAGTCATGAAGAAAGCAATAGCAGTAAACTAAACGATCAAGTGCTAAGCTAACGGAATGAGTCATGTCAATCACATCATTCTCTTAATGATGTGATCCCGTTGATCAAATGACAACTCATGTCTATGGCTAGGAAACTTAACCATCTTTGATCAACGAGCTAGTAAAGTAGAGGCATACTAGTGACACTATGGTTGTCTATGTATTCACACATGTATTATGTTTTCGGTTAATACAATTCTAGCATGAATAATAAACATTTATCATGATATGAGGAAATAAATAATAACTGTATTATTGTCTCTAGGGCATATTTCCTTCAGTCTCCCACTTGCACTAGAGTCAATAATCTAGATTACACAGTAATGATTCTAACACCCATGGAGTCTTGGTGTTGATCATGTTTTGCTCGTGGAAGAGGCTTAGTCAACGGGTCTGCAACATTCAGATCCGTATGTATCTTGCAAATCTCTATGTCTCCCACCTGGACTTGATCACGAATGGAATTGAAGCGTCTCTTGATGTGCTTGGTTCTTTTGTGAAATCTGGATTCCTTTGCCAAGGTAATTGCACCAGTATTGTCACAAAAGATTTTCATTGGTCCCGATGCACTAGATATGACACCTAGATCGGATATGAACTCCTTCATCCAGACTCCTTCATTTGTTTCTTTCAAAGCAGCTATGTACTCCGCTTCACATGTGGATCCCGCCACGACGCTTTGTTTAGAACTGCTCCAACTAACAACTCCATCGTTCAATATAAACACGTATTCGGTTTGTGATTTAGAATCGTCTGGATCAGTGTCAAAGCTTGCATCGATGTAACCATTTACGACGAGCTCTTTGTCACGTCCATAAACGAGAAACATATCCTTAGTCCTTTTCAGGTATTTCAGGATGTTCTTGACCGCTGTCCAGTGATCCACTCCTGGATTACTTTGGTACCTCTTTGCTAAACTAATAGCAAGGCACACATTAGGTCTGGTACACAACATTGCATACATGATAGAGCCTATGGCTGAAGCATAGGGAACACTTTTCATTTTCTCTCTATCTTCTGCAGTGGTCAGGCATTGAGTCTTACTCAACGTCACACCTTGTAACACAGGCAAGAACCCTTTCTTTGCTTGATCCATTTTGAACTTCTTCAAAACTTTATCAAGTTATGTGCTTTGTGAAAGTCCAATTAAGCGTCTTGATCTATCTCTATAGATATTGATGCCCAATATATAAGCAGCTTCTCCGAGGTCTTTCATTGAAAAACTCTTATTCAAGTATCCTTTTATGCTATCTAGAAATTCTATATCATTTCCAATCAACAATATGTCATCCACATATAATATTAGAAATGCTACAGAGCTCCCACTCACTTTCTTGCAAATACAGGCTTCTCCAAAAGTCTGTATAAAACCATATGCTTTGATCACACTATCAAAACGTTTATTCCAACTCCAAGAGGCTTGCACCAGTCCATAAATGGATCACTGGAGCTTGCACACTTTGTTAGCACCCTTTGTATCAACAAAACCTTCTGGTTGCATCATATACAACTCTTCTTCCAGAAATCCATTCAGGAATGCAGTTTTGACATCCATTTGCCAAATTTCATAATCATAAAATGCGGCAATTGCTAACATGATTCGGACAGACTTAAGCATCACTACGGGTGAGAAAGTCTCATCGTAGTCAACCCCTTGAACTTGTCGAAAAACTTTCGCAACAAGTCGAGCTTTGTAGACAGTAACATTAGCGTCAGCGTCGGTCTTTTTCTTGAAGATCCATTTATTCTGGATGGCTTGCCGATCATCGGGCAAGTCAACCAAAGTCCACACTTTGTTCTCATACATGGATCCCATCTCAGATTTCATGGCCTCAAGCCATTTTGCGGAATCTGGGCTCACCATTGCTTCTTCATAGTTCGTAGGTTCGTCATGGTCAAGTAACATGACTTCTAGAACAGGATTATCGTACCACTCTGGTGCGGATCTTACTCTGGTTGACCTACGAGGTTCGGTAGTAACTTGATCTGAAGTTTCATGATCATCATCATTAGCTTCCTCACTAATTGGTGTAGGTGTCACAGGAACCGGTTTCTGTGATGAACTACTTTCCAATAAGGGAGCAGGTACAGTTACCTCATCAAGTTCTACTTTCCTCCCACTCACTTCTTTCGAGAGAAACTCCTTCTCTAGAAAGGATCCATTCTTAGCAACAAAAGTCTTGCCTTCGGATCTGTGATAGAAGGTATGCCCAATAGTTTCCTTTGGGTATCCTATGAAGACACATTTATCCAATTTGGGTTCAAGCTTATCAGGTTGAAGTTTTTTCACATAAGCATCACAGCCCCAAACTTTAAGAAACGACAACTTTGGTTTCTTGCCAAACCACAGTTCATAAGGCGTCGTCTCAATGGATTTCGATGGTGTCCTATTTAACGTGAATGCAGCCGTCTCTAAAGCATAACCCCAAAACGATAGCGGTAAATCAGTAAGAGACATCATAGATCGCACCATATCTAGTAAAGTACGATTACGGCGTTCGGACGCACCATTACGCTGTGGTGTTCCGGGTGGCGTGAGTTGCGAAACTATTCTTAGTTGTTTCAAATGTAGACCAAACTCAGAACTCAAATATTCTCCTCCACGATCAGATCATAGAAACTTTATTTTCTTGTTACGATGATTTTCCACTTCACTCTAAAATTCTTTGAAATTTTCAAATGTTTCAGACTTATGTTTCATTAAGTAGATATACCCATATCTGCTCAAATCATCTGTGAAGGTGAGAAAATAACGATACCCGCCGCGAGCCTCAATATTCATTGGACCACATACATTAGTATGTATGATTTCCAACAAATCTGTTGCTCGCTCCATAGTTCCAGAGAACGGCATTTTAGTCATCTTGCCCATGAGGCATGGCTTGCAAGTACCAAGAGATTCATAATCAAGTGATTCCAGAAGTCCATCTGTATGGAGTTTCTTCATGCGCTTTACACCAATATGACCTAAACGGCAGTGCCACAAATAAGTTGCACTATCGTTATCAACTCTGCATCTTTTGGCTTCAACACTATGAATATGTGTATTACTACTATTGAGATTCAACAAAAATAGACCACTCTTCAAGGGTGCATGAACATAAAAGATATTACTCATATAAATAGAACAACCATTATTCTCAGATATAAATGAATAACCGTCTCGCATAAAACAAGATCCAGAAATAATGTTCATGCTTAACGCTGGCACCAAATAACAATTATTTAGGTCTAAAATTAATCCCGAAGGTAGATGTAGAGTTAGTGTGCCGACGGTGATCACATCGACTTTGGAACCATTTCCCACATGCATCGTCACCTCGTCCTTAGCTAATCTTCGCTCAATCTATAGTCCTTGTTTTGAGTTGCAAATATTAGCAACAGAACTAGTATCAAATACCCAGGTGCTACTGTAAGCTCTAGTAAGGTACACATTAATAACATGTATATCACATATACCTTTGTTCACCTTGCCATCCTTCTTATCCACCAAATACTTGGGGTAGTTCTGTGATACGTCTCCAACGTATCTATAATTTTTGATTGCTCCATGCTATATTATCTACTGTTTTGGGCAATTTTGGGCTTTATTATCCACTTTTATATTACTTTTGGGACTAACCTATTAACCGGAGGCCCAGCCCAGATTTGATGTTTTATGCCTATTTCAGTGTTTCGAAGAAAAGGAATATCAAACGGAGTCGAAACGGAACGAAATCAACTGGAGACGTTATTTTTGGAAGGAAACCTACCAGATAGACTTGGATCCTACGTCAGAAGATGAAGGAGGTACTCACGAGGGTAGGGGGCGCGCCCACCCCCTGGGGCGCGCCCCCTGCCTCGTGGCCCCCCCTTCGGTCCACCGACGTACTCCTTTCACCCATATATACCTACGTATCGTAAAACTTCCAGAACAGAGATTAGATCGGGAGTTCCGCCGCCAGAAGCCTCTGTAGCCACCGAAAACCAATCTAGACCCGTTCCGGCACCCTGCCGGAGGGGGCAATCTCTCTCCGGTGGCCATCTTCATCATCCCGGTGCTCTCCATGACGAGGAGGGGTAGTTCTCCCTCGGGGCTGAGGGTATGTACCAGTAGCTATGTGTTTGATCTCTCTCTCTCGTGTTCTTGAGGTGATACGATCTTGATGTATCGCAAGCTTTGCTATTGTAGTTGGATCCTATGATGTTTCTTCCCCCCTCTACTCTCTTGTAATGAATTGAGTTTTCCCTTTGAAGTAATCTTATCGGATTGAGTCTTTAAAGATTTGAGAACACTTGATGTATGTCTTGCCGTGAGTATCTGTTGTGACAATGGGATACCACGTGATTCACTTGATGTATGTTTTGGTGATCAATTTGCGGGTTCCGCCCATGAACCTATGCATAGGGGTTGGCACACGTTTTCGTCGTGATTCTCCGGTAGGAACTTTGGGGCACTCTTTGAGGTTCTATGTGTTGGTTGAATAGATGAATCTGAGATTGTGTGATGCATATCGTATAATCATATCCACGGATACTTGAGGTGACATTGGAGTATCTAGGTGACATTAGGGTTTTGATTGATTTGTGTCTTAAGGTGTTATTCTAGTACGAACTCTAGGGCTGTTTGTGACACTTATAGGAATAGCCCAACGGATTGATTGGAAAGAATAACTTTGAGGTGGTTTCATACCCTACCATAATCTCTTTGTTCGTTCTATGCTATTAGTGACTTTGGAGTGACTCTTTGTTGCATGTTGAGGGATAGTTATGTGATCCAATTATGTTATTATTGTTGAGGGAACTTACACTAGCGAAAGTATGAACCCTAGGCCCTATTTCCTATCATTGCAATACCGTTTACGCTCACTTTTATCATTAGTTACCTTGCTGTTTTTATAATTTCAGATCACAAATACCTTTATCTACTATCCATATACCACTTGTATCACCATCTCTTCGCCGAACTAGTGCACCTATACAATTTACCATTGTATTGGGTGTGTTGGGGACACAAGAGATTCTTTGTTATTTGGTTGCAGGGTTGCTTGAGAGAGACCATCTTCATCCTACGCCTCCTACGGATTGATAAACCTTAGGTCACCCACTTGAGGGAAATTTGCTACTGTCCTACAAACCTCTGCACTTGGAGGCCCAACAACGTCTACAAGAAGAAGGTTGTGTAGTAGACATCAAGCTCTTTTCTGGCACCGTTGCCGGGGAGGTGAGTGCTTGAAGGTATATCTTTAGATCTTGCAATCGAGTCTTTTAGTTTCTTGTTTTATCACTAGTTTAGTTTATAAAAGAAAACTATAAAAAATAGAATTGAGTTTGTCTCATACGCTTCACCTTTTTAATATCTTTCGTGAGTATGATGGAAAGGATAATTGTGCTCAAGTGCTAGAAGAAGAAATCTATAAAATGCTTGGCACTAAATATTTGAATGATGAGCATGATTGCAATGTTGTTAGTATGAATTACTTGAATATCCATGATGCTAATGATATGCAAAGCCACAAGCTTGGGGAAGCTATGTTTGATGAAGATGATATTTTTTGTCCCCCAAGTTTTGATGAGCAAATTTATTATGATGAAAGCATGCCTCCTATTTATGATGATTATATTGATGAAAGTGGATTTGGAGAGGTCATGACTTTAATTTGTGATGAATCCACTATTCCGTAAGAGGTTCCAATTGATTATGAGAACAAAGTTGCTATCTATGATGATTATTGTGATGACTTGTATGCTATAAAGAATAATGATAGCCATGAAAATTGTCATCATGATTTTAGTTTTCAATTGGATTATGCCTCACATGATAATTATTTTGTTGAGTTTGCTCCCACTATTATTCATGAGAAGAATTTTGCTTGTGTGGAGAGTAGTAAATTTTCTATGCTTGTAGATCATGAAAAGAATGATTTAGGTGCTGGTTATATTGTTGAATTCATTAATGATTCTACTGAAAATTATTATGAGGTAGGAATATATGCTTGTAGGAATTGCAATAATATCAAGTTTCCTCTCTATGTGCTTAAAACTTTGAAGTTATGCTTGTTTTGCCTTCCTATGCTAGTTGATTATTGTTCCCATAAGTTGTTTGCTCACAAAATCCCTATGCATAGGAAGAGGGTTAGACTTAAATGTTCTTGTCATATGCTTCATGATTCTCTCTTTATGTTTCAATTCTTATGTCTTATGTGAGCATCATTGAAACCATTATGCCTGCTAGGGGCGTTAAACGATAGCGCTTGTTGGGAGGCAAACCAATTTTGTTTTTTCCTTGCTTTTTGTTCCTGTTTAGTAATAAATAATTCATCCAGACTCTTCTTAGATGTGGTTTTATGCTTTTAATTAGTGTTTGTGCCAAGTAGAACCATTGGGAAGACTTGGGGAAAGTCTTGTTGATCATGCTGTAAAAAACAGAAACTTTAGCGCTCACAAGAACTGCTGCCATTTTTATTTGGAGAGTTCTATTTAGTTAATTCTTTTTGCATATGATTAATATATAAATTCCTCAGGTCCAGAAATTTATTTGAGAATTTTATGAGTTCCATAAGTATACGTTTGATCCAGATTACTACAGACTGTTCTGTTTTTGACAGATTCTGTTTTTCGTGTGTTGTTTGCTTATTTTGATGAATCTATGGCTAGTAAAATAGTTTATAAACCATAGAGAAGTTGGAATACAGTAGTGTTAACACCAATATAAATAAATAATGAGTTCATTACAGTACCTTGAAGTGGTGTTTTGTTTTCTTTCGCTAACGGAGCTTACGAGTTTTCTGTTAAGTTTTGTGTTGTGAAGTTTTCAAGTTTTGGGTAAGGATTCGATGGAATATGGAATAAGGAGTGGCAAGAGACTAAGCTTGGGGATGACCAAGGCACCCCAAGGTAATATTCAAGGATATCCAGGAGCCTAAGCTTGGGGATGGCCCGGAAGGCATCCCCTCTTTCATCCACTTCCATCGGTAACTTTACTTGGAGCTATATTTTTATTCACCACATGATATGTGTTTTGCTTGGAGCGTCAATTTATTTTGTTTGAATTTGCTTGATATTATTTAGAACAATGTTTTGCATCTTTTATTTCAATAAAAGTGGCATTGATATCCTTTACTATGCATATGTTACAAGTATACATGTTGCTGTTTGAAAACAGAAAGTTTACCATTGTTGCAATAATTCCCTAGAAAAGTCAGAATGTGATAAAATGTTGAAACCTTTTGCATATTAAGCTGTGATAAATTTACTACAGTGGGAATTTTAGTACATAATTTTTGGAGCTAGGTAAGTATGGATGTTTCAGCATTCTTTACAGACTATCCTGTTTAGGCAGATTGCTGTTATGTTTGCATTGTTTGCATATGTTTGCTTCTTTAATGATTCTATTTGACGATAGGAATATTAAATATGCAGAGGCATTTAGTATAAAATGTTGAATAATAATTTTAATGATTTTCTACAGTAGAGTATGATAAGGTTTTGACAATGGTTTATACTAACTTATCTCACGAGTCCTTGTTGAGTTTTGTGTGGATGAAGCTTTTGAGATTTAGGGAGACCGTGATATGAGAGGAATTAAGGAGACACAAAAGCCCAAGCTTGGGGATGCCCAAGGCACCCCAAGATAATATTTTGAGAATTCTCAAGCATCTAAGCTTGGGGATGCCCCGGTTGGCATCCTTTCTTCTTCAACAACTATCGGTTACTTTCGGTTGATCCTAAGTTTTTGCTTCTTCACATGATGTTTGCCATTCTTAGAATGTCATTTTGCTTTGCTTGCTGTTTGAATAAAATACCAAGATCTGAAATTCTTAAATATTAGAGAGTCTTCACATAGTTGCATAACTATTAAACTACTCATTGATCTTCACTTATATCTTTCGGAGTAGTTTGTCATTTGCTCTAGTGCTTCACTTATATCTTTTAAAGCATGGTGGTAGTTTTATTTTGAATAAATAGATGAACTATCATGCTTCACTTAGATTATCTTGAGAGTCTTAATAGCATGATAATTTTCTTAAAATCCTAATATGCTAGGTATTCAAGAATAATAAAATTCTCTTATGAGTGTGTTGAATACTAAGAGAAGTTTGATACTTGATGATTGTTTTGAGATATGAGGATGGTAATATTAGAGTCATGCTAGTTGAGTAGTTGTGAATTTGATAAATACTTGTGTTGAAGTTTCTGATTCCCGTAGCATGCACGTATGGTGAACCGTTATGTGATGAAGTCGGAGCATGATTTATTTATTGATTGCATTCCTTATGAGTGGCGGTCGGGGACGAGCGATGGTCTTTTCCTACCAATCTACCCCCCTAGGAGCATGCGCGTAGTACTTTGTTTCAATAACTAATAGATTTTTGCAATAAGTATGTGAGTTCTTTATGACTAATGTTGAGTCCATGGATTATACGCACTCTCACCCTTCCACCATTGCTAGCCTCTCTAGTAACGCACAACTTTCGCCGGTACCATAAACCCACCATACACCTTCCTCAAAACAGCCACCATACCTACCTATTATGGCATTTCCATAGCCATTCCGAGATATATTGACATGCAACTTTCCACCATTCCATTATTATGACACGCTTCATCATTGTCATATTGCTTTGCATGATCATGTAGTTGACATCGTATTTGTGGCAAGGCCACCATTCGTAATTCTTTCATACATGTCACTCATGCATCATTGCACATCCCGGTACAGCGCCGGAGGCATTCATATAGAGTCATATCTTGTTCTAAGTATCGAGTTGTAATTCTTGAGTTGTAAGAAAAATAAAAGTGTGATGATCATCATTATTAGAGCATTGTCCCAGTGAGGAAAGGATGATGGAGACTATGATTCCCCCACAAGTCGGGATGAGACTCCGGACGAAAAATAAAAAAAGAGGCCAAAGAAGCCCAAATAAAAAAAAGAGGCCATAAAAAAAGAGAAGGCCCAAATAAAAAAAAATAAAAAAATAAAAAAAAGAGAGAAAAAGAGAGAAGGGGCAATGCTACTATCCTTGTACCACACTTGTGCTTCAAAGTAGCACCATGATCTTCATGATAGAGAGTCTCCTATGTTGTCACTTTCATATACTAGTGGGAATCTTTCATTATAGAACTTGGCTTGTATATTCCAATGATGGGCTTCCTCAAAATGCCCTAGGTCTTCGTGAGCAAGCGAGTTGGATGCACACCCACTAGTTTCTTTTGTTGGGCTTTCATACACTTATAGCTCTAGTGCATCCGTTGCATGGCAATCCATACTCACTCACATTGATATCTATTGATGGGCATCTCCATAGCCCGTTGATACGCCTAGTTGACATGAGACTATCCTCTCCCTTTTTGTCTTCTCCACAACCACCATTCTATTCCACCTATAGTGCTATGTCCATGGCTCACTCTCATGTATTGCGTGAAGATTGAAAAGGTTTGAGAACATTAAAAGTATGAAACAATTGCTTGGCTTGTCATCGGGGTTGTGCATGATTTAAATATTTTGTGTGGTGAAGATAGAGCATAGCCAGACTATATGATTTTGTAGGGATAACTTTCTTTGGCCATGTTATCTTGAGAAGACATGATTGCTTAGTTAGTATGCTTGAAGTATTATTATTTTTATGTCAAAATGAACTTCTGTCTTGAATCTTTCGGATCTAAATATTCATATCACAAGTAGGAAGAATTACATTGAAATTATGCCAACTAGCATTCCACATCAAAAATTATCTTTTTTATCATTTACCTACTCGAGGGCGAGCAGGAATTAACCTTGGAGATGCTTGATACGTCTCCAACGTATCTATAATTTTTGATTGCTCCATGCTATATTATCTATTGTTTTGGGCAATATTGGGCTTTATTATCCACTTTTATATTACTTTTGGGACTAACCTATTAACCGGAGGCCCAGCCCAGATTTGCTGTTTTATGCCTATTTCAGTGTTTCGAAGAAAAGGAATATCAAACGGAGTAACGGAACAAAATCAACTGGAGAAGTTATTTTTTGGAAGGAAACCTACCGGATAGACTTGGACCCTATGTCAGAAGATGAAGGAGGTGCTCACGAGGGTAGGGGGCACGCCCACCCCCCTGGGGCGCGCCCCCTGCCTCGTGGCCCCCCCTTCGGTCCACCGACATACTCCTTTCACTCATATATACCTACGTATCGTAAAACTTCCGGAACAGAGATTAGATCAGGAGTTCCGCCGCCAGAAGCCTCCGTAGCCACCGAAAACAAATCTAGACCCGTTCCGGCACCCTGCCGGAGGGGCCAATCTCTCTCCGGTGGCTATCTTCGTCATCCTGGTGCTCTCCGTGACGAGGAGGGAGTAGTTCTCCCTCGGGGCTGAGGGTATGTACCAGTAGCTATGTGTTTGATCTCTCTCTCTCTCCCTCGTGTTCTTGAGGTGATACGATCTTGATGTATCGTGAGCTTTGCTATTATAGTTGGATCCTATAATGTTTCTTCCCCCCTCTACTCTCTTGTAATGAATTGAGTTTTCCCTTTGAAGTAATCTTATCGGATTGAGTCTTTAAAGATTTGAGAACACTTGATGTATGTCTTGCCGTGGGTATCTGTGGTGACAATGGGATACCACGTGATTCACTTGATGTATGTTTTGGTGATCAACTTGCGGGTTCTGCCCATGAACCTGTGCATAGGGGTTGGCACACGTTTTCGTCATGATTCTCCGGTAGGAACTTTGGGGCACTCTTTGAGGTTCTATGTGTTGGTTGAATAGATGAATCTGAGATTGTGTGATGCATATCGTATAATCATACCCACGGATACTTGAGGTGACATTGGAGTATCTAGGTGACATTAGGGTTTTGATTGATTTGTGTCTTAAGGTGTTATTCTAGTACGAACTCTAGGGCTGTTTGTGACACTTATAGGAATAGCCCAACGGATTGATTGGAAAGAATAACTTTGAGGTGGTTTCATACCCTACCATAATCTCTTCGTTCGTTCTCCGCTATTAGTGACTTTGGAGTGACTCTTTGTTGCATGTTGAGGGATAGTTATGTGATCCAATTATGTTATTATTGTTGAGGGAACTTACACTAGCGAAAGTATGAACCCTAGGCCCTATTTCCTGTCATTGCAATACCGTTTACGCTCACTTTTATCATTAGTTACCTTGCTGTTTTTATAATTTCAGATTACAAATACCTTTATCTACTATCCATATACCACTTGTATCACCATCTCTTCGCCGAACTAGTGCACCTATACAATTTACCATTGTATTGGGTGTGTTGGGGACACAAGAGACTCTTTGTTATTTGGTTGCAGGGTTGCTTGAGAGAGACCATCTTCATCCTACGCCTCCTACGGATTGATAAACCTTAGGTCATCCACTTGAGGGAAATTTTCTACCGTCCTACAAACCTCTGCACTTGGAGGCCCAACAACGTCTACAAGAAGAAGGTTGTGTAGTAGACATCATTCCGCTTCAAGTGACCAGTCTATTTGCAGTAGAAGCACTCAGTCTCAGGCTTAGGTCCAGACTTGGGTTTCTTCTCCTGAGGAGCAACTTGTTTGTTGTTCATTTTTAAGTTCCCCTTCTTCTTCTTCCCTTTACCCTTTTTCTTAAAACTGGTGGTCTTGTTGACCATCAACACTTGATGCTCCTTCTTGATTTCTACCTCCACAGCCTTTAGCATTGCGAAGAGCTTGGGAATTTTCTTATCCATCCCTTGCATATTATAGTTCATCACGAAGCTCTTGTAGCTTGGTGGTAGTGATTGAAGAACTCTGTCAATAACACTATCAACTGGAAGATTAACTCCAAGTTGAGTCAAGTGATTATGGTACCCAGACATTCTGAGTATATGTTCACTGACAGAACTATTCTCCTCCATCTTGTAGCTGTAGAACTTATTGGAGACTTCATATCTCTCAATCCGGGCATTTGCTTGAAATATTAACTTCAACTCCTGGAACATCTCATATGCTCCATGATGTTCAAAACGTCGTCGAAGTCCCGATTCTAAGCCGTAAAGCATGGCACACTGAACTATCGAGTAGTCATCAGCTTTGCTCTGCCAGACTTCTTAACGTCATCAGTAGCATCTGCAGCAGGCCTAGCACCCATCGGTGCTTCCAGGACGTAATTCTTCTATCCAGCAATGAGGATAATCCTCAAATTACGGACCCAGTCTGTGTAATTGCTACCATCATCTTTCAACTTTCCTTTCTCAAGGAACGCGTTAAAATTCCACGGAACAACAGCACGGGCCATCTATCTACAATAACATAGACAAGCAAAATACTATCAGGTACTAAGTTCATGATAAATTTAAGTTCAATTAATCATATTACTTAAGAACTCCCACTTAGATAGATATCCCTCTAATCATCTAAGTGATCACGAGATCCAAATCAACTAAACCATAACCGATCATCACGTGAAATGGAATAGTTTTCAATGGTGAACATCACTATGTTGATCATATCTACTATATGATTCACGCTTGACCTTTCGGTCTCAGTGTTCCGAGGCCATATCTGCATATGCTAGGCTCGTCAAGTTTAACCCGAGTATTCTACGTGTGCAAAACTGGCTTGCACCCGTTGTATAAGAACGTTGAGCTTATCACACCCGATCATCACGTGGTGTCTCGGCACGGCGATCTTTTGCAATGGTGCATACTCAGGGAGAACACTTGTACCTTGAAATTTTTAGTGAGAGATCATCTTATAATGCTACCGTCAATCAAAGCAGAATAAGATGCATAAAGGATCAACATCACATCCAATCAATATAAGTGATATGATATGGCCATCATCATCTTGTGCCTTTGATCTCCATCTTCAAAGCACCATCGTGATCACCGTCGTCACCGGCGCGACACCATGATCTCCATCGTAGCATCGTTGTCATCTCGCCAACTATTGCTTCTACGACTATCGCTACCGCTTAGTGATAAAGTAAAGCAATTACATGGTGATTGCATTTCATACAATAAAGCGACAACCATATGGCTCCTGCCAGTTGCCGATAACTCTATTACAAAAACATGATCATCTCATACAATAAAATATAGCATCATGCCTTGACCATATCACATCACAACATGCCCTGCAAAAACAAATTAGACATCCTCTACTTTGTTGTTGCAAGTTTTACGTGGCTGCTACGGGATGAGCAAGAACGGTTCTTACCAACGCATCAAAACCACAATGCTAGTTTGTCAAGTTAGTGATGTTTTAGCCTTCTCAAGGACCAGGCGTAGTCACACTCGGTTCAACTAAAGTTGGAGAAACTGACACCCGCCAGCCACCTATGTGCTAAGCACGTTGGTAGAACCAATCCCGCATAAGCGTAAGCGTAATGTCGGTCCGGGCCGCTTCATCCAACAATACTGCCGAACCAAAGTATGACATGCTGGTAAGCAGTATGACTTGTATCGCCCACAACTCACTTGTGTTCTACTCGTGCATATAACATCTACGCATAAACCTGGCTCGGATGCCACTGTTGGGGAACGTAGTAATTTCAAAAAAAATTCCTACGCACACACAAGATCATGGTGATGCATAGCAACGAGAGGGGAGAGTGTTGTCCACGTACCCTCGTAGACCGTTAAGCGGAAGCGTTATGACAACGTGGTTAATGTAGCCGTACGTCTTCACGATCGACCGATCCTTAGTACCGAAAGTACGGCACCTCCGTGTTTAGCACACGTTCAGCTCGGTGACGTCCCGCGAACTCACGATCCAGTAGAGCTCGAGGGAGAGTTTCGTCAGCATGACGGCGTGGTGACGATGTTGATGAAGCTACCGACGCAGGGCTTCGCCTAAGCACCACTACAATATGACCAAGGTGGATTATGGTGGAGGGGGGCACCGCACACGACTGGGAGAGATCAATGATCAACTTATGTGTTCTAGGGTGCCCCCTGCCCCCGTATATAAAGGAGCAAGTGTTGGAAATATGCCCTAGAAGCAATAATAAAATGATTATTATTATATTTCCTTGTTCATGATAATTGTCTATTATTCATGCTATAATTGTGTTATCCGGAAATCATAATACATGTGTGAATACATAGACCATAACATGTCCCTAGTGAGCCTCTAGTTAACTAGCTCGTTGATCAATAGATAGTCATGGTTTCCTGACTATGGACATTGGATGTCATTGATAACGGGATCACATCATTAGGAGAATGATGTGATGGACAAGACCCAATCCTAAGCATAGCACAAGATCGTGTAGTTCGTTTGCTAGAGCTTTTCCAATGTCAAGTATCATTTCCTTAGACCATGAGATCGTGTAACTCCCGGATGCCGTAGGAGTGCTTTGGGTGTACCAAATGTCACAACGTAACTGGGTGACTATAAAGGTATACTACAGGTATCCCCAAAAGTATCTGTTGGGTTGACACGGATCGAGACTGGAATTTGTCACTCCGTATGACGGAGAGGTATCTCTGGGCCCACTCGGTAATGCATCATCATAATGAGCTCAATGTGACCAAGTGTTCGGTCACGGGATCATGCATTACGGTACGAGTAAAGTGACTTGCCGGTAACGAGACTGAACAAGGTATTGGGATACCGACGATCGAATCTCGGGAAAGTAACGTATCGATTGACAAAGGGAATTGAATACGGGATTGATTGAATCCTCAACATCGTGGTTCATCCGATGAGATCATCATGGAGCATGTGGGAGCCAACAAGGGTATCCAGATCCCGTTGTTGGTTATTGACCGAAGAGTCATCTCGGTCATGTCTGCGTGTCTCCCGAACCCGTAGGTTCTACACACTTAAGGTTCGGTGACCCTACGGTTATAGAGATATTAGTATGCGGTAACCCGAAAGTTGTTCGGAGTCCCGGATGAGATCCCGAACGTCACGAGGAGTTCCGGAATGGTCCGGAGGTGAAGATTTATATATAGGAAGTCCAGTTTCAGCCATCAGGAAAGTTTGGGGGGTAATCTGTATTGTACCGGGACCACCGGAAGGGTCCCGGGGTCCACCGGGTGGGGCCACCTATCCCGGAGGGCCCCATGGGCTGAAGTGGGAGGGGAACCAGCCCCTGGTGGGCTGGTACGCCCCATGGGCCTCCCTCTGCGCCTAGGGTTGGAAACCCTAGGGGTGGGGGGTGCCCCACCTAACTTGGGAGGCAAGTCCCCCCCTTGCCCCCCCCCTTGGAGATTGGATCTCCTAGGGCCGGCGCCCCCCTTAGGGGTCCTATATATAGTGGGGGAGGGCAGCCGTACCCAAGTCCCTGGCGCCTCCCTCTCCCCTCGTAACACCTCTCTCTCTTGTTGGAGCTTGGCGAAGCCCTGCCGAGATCACCGCTGCTTCCACCACCACGCCGTCGTGCTGCTGGATCTCCATCAACCTCTCCTTCCCCTTGCTGGATCAAGAAGGAGGAGACGTCTTCACCAACCGTACGTGTGTTGAACGCCGAGGTGCCGTCCGTTCGGCGCTTGGTCATCGGTGATTTGGATCACGACGAGTACGACTCCATCAACCCCGTCCTCTTGAACGCTTCCGCTCGCGATCTACAAGGGTATGTAGATGCACTCCCCTCTCCCTCGTTGCTAGATGACTCCATAGATTGATCTTGGTGATGCATAGAAAATTTTAGGATTCTGCTACGTTCCCCAACAATGGTATCAGAGCCAGGTTTATGCGTAGTTTCTATGCACGAGTAGAACACAAGTTGTTGTGGGCGTTGATTTTGTCAATTTACTTGCCGTTACTAGTCCTATCTTGATTCGGCGGCATCGTGGGATGAAGCGGCCCAAACCGACCTTACACGTACGCTTACGTGAGACTGGTTCCACCGACTGACATGGACTAGTTGCATAAGGTGGCTAGCGGGTGTCTGTCTCTCTCACTTTAGTTGGATCGGATTCGATGAAAAGGGTCCTTATGAAGGGTAAATAGGAATTGGCATATCACGTTGTGGTTTTGGCGTAGGTAAGAAACGTTCTTGCTAGAAACCTATAGCAGCCACGTAAAAACTTGCAACAACAATTAGAGGACGTCTAACTTGTTTTTGCAGCATGTGCCATGTTATGTGATATGGCCAAAAGGATGTGATGAATGATATATGTGATGTATGAGACTGATCATGTTCTTGTAATAGGAATCACAACTTGCATGTCGATGAGTATGACAACTCGCAGGAGCCATAGGAGTTGTCTTAATTTATTTATGACCTGTGTGTCAACATAAACGTCATGTAATTACTTTACTTTATCGCTAACCGTTAGCCATAGTAGTAGAAGTAATAGTTGATGAGACAACTTCATGAAGACACGATGATGGAGATCATGATGATGGAGATCATGGTCATGCCGGTGACAACGATGATCATGGCTCCCCGAGGATGGAGATCAAAAGGAGCAAAATGATATTGGCCATATCATGTCACTATTTGATTGCATGTGATGTTTATCATGTTTTACATCTTATTTGCTTAGAACGACGGTAGCTTAAATAAGATGATCCCTCACAATAATTTCAAGAAAGTGTTCCCCTAACTGTGCACCGTTGTGAAGGTTCGTTGTTTCGAAGCACCACGTGATGATCGGGTGTGATAGATTCTAACGTTCGAATACAACGGGTGTAAGCCAGATTTACACACGCAATACACTTAGCTTGACTTGACGAGCCTAGCATGTATAAACATGGCCTCGGAACATGGAAGACCGAAAGGTCGAACATGAGTCGTATAGAAGATACGATCAACATGAAGATGTTCACCGATGATGACTAGTCCGTCTCACGTGATGATCAGACACGACCTAGTTGACTCAGATCATGTATCACTTAGATGACTAGATGGATGTCTGTCTGAGTGGGAGTTCATTGAATAATTTGATTAGATGAACTTAATTATCATGAACATTAGTCTAAAAACCTTTGCAAAATGTCTTGTAGATCAAATGGCCAACGCTCATGTCAACCTCAACTTCAACGCATTCCTAGAGAAAACCAAGCTGAAAGATGATGGCAGCAACTATACGGACTGGGTCCGGAACCTGAGGATCATCCTCATAGCTGCCAGGAAAGCATATGTCCTAGAAGCACCGCTAGGTGAAGCACCCATCCCAGAGAACCAAGACGTTATGAACGCTTGGCAGTCGCGTGCTGATGATTACTCCCTCATTCAGTGCGGCATGCTTTACAGCTTAGAACCGGGGCTCCAAAAGCGTTTTGAGCAACACTGAGCATATGAGATGTTCGAAGAGCTGAAAATGGTTTTCCAAGCTCATGCCCGGGTCGAGAGATATGAAGTCTCCGACAAGTTCTACAGTTGTAAGATGGAGGAAAATAGTTTTGTCAGTGAGCACATACTCAAAATGTCTGGGTTGCACAACCGCTTGTCCCAGCTAGACATTAACCTCCCGGACGAGGCGGTCATTGACAGAATCCTTCAGTTGCTCCCACCTAGCTACAAGATCTTTGTGATGAACTATAATATGCAGGGGATGGTGAAAACTATTCCTGAAGTATTTTCAATGCTGAAATCAGCGGAGGTGGAAATCAAAAAGGAACATCAAGTGTTGATGGTCAATAAAACCACTAGTTTCAAGAAAGGCAAGGGTAAGAAGAACTTCAAGAAGGACGGCAAGGGAGTTGCCGCGGCCGGTAAATGAGTTGCTGGGAAGAAGCCAAAGAATGGACCCAAACCTGAGACTGAGTGCTTTTATTGCAAGGGAAAGGGACACTGGAAGCGGAACTGCCCCAAATACTTAGCGGACAAGAAGGCCAGCAACACTAAAGGTATATGTGATATACATGTAATTGATGTGTACCTTACCAGTACTCGTAGTAGCTCCTGGGTATTTGATATCGGTGCGGTTGCTCATATTTGTAACTCAAAACAGGAGCTGCGGAATAAGCGGAGACTGGCGAAGGACGAGGTGACGATGCGCGCCGGGAATGGTTCCAAGGTCGATGTGATCGCCGTCGGCACGCTGCCTCTACATTTACCTACGGGATTAGTTTTAAACCCCAATAATTGTTATTTAGTGCCAGCTTTGAGCATGAACATTGTATCTGGATCTCATTTAATACGAGATGGCTACTCATTTAAATCCGAGAATAATGGTTGTTCTATTTATATGAGAGATATGTTTTATGGTCATGCCCCGCTGGTCAATGGTTATTCTTAATGAATCTTGAACGTGATGTTACACATATTCATAGTGTGAATACCAAAAGATGTAAGATTGATAATGATAGTCCCACATATCTGTGGCACTGCTGCCTTGGTCACATCGGTGTCAAACGCGTGAAGAAGCTCCATACAGATGGACTTTTGGAGTCCCTTGATTTGGAATCATTTGACACGTGCGAACCATGCCTCATGGGTAAAATGACCAAGACTCCATTCTCCGGAACAATGGAGCGAGCAACCAACTTATTGGAAATTATACATACTGATTGCGATTCAATGAGCGTTGAGGCTCGCAGTGGCTATCTTTATGTTCTCACTCTCACTGATGACTTAAGTAGATATGGGTATGTCTATTTGATGAAACACAAGTCTGAGACCTTTGAAAAGTTCAAGGAATTTCATAATGAGGTAGAGAATCAACGTGACCGAAAGATAAAATTCTTACGATCAGATCGTGGGGGAGAATATCTAAGTCATGAATTTGGTACGCACTTAAGGAAATGTAGAATCATTTCACAACTCACGCCTCCTGGAACACCTCAGCGTAACGGTGTGTCCGAATGTCGTAAATCGCACTCTATTGGATATGGTGCAATCTATGATGTCACTCACTGATTTACTGCTATCATTTTGGGGATACGCTCTAGACACAACTACATTCACTTTAAATAGGGCATCGTCTAAATCCGTTGAGACGACACCGTATGAATTATGGTTTGGGAAGAAACCTAAGCTGTCGTTTCTAAAAGTTTGGGGATGCGATGCTTATGTCAAGAAACTTCAACCTAAAAAGCTCGAACCCAAGTCGGAAAAATTCGTCTTCGTAGGATACCCTAAGGAAACCATTGGGTATACCTTCTACCTCAGATCCGAAGGCAAGATCTTTGTTGCCAAGAACGGGTCCTTTCTAGAGAAAGAGTTTCTCTCGAGAGAAGTAAGTGGGAGGAAAGTAGAACTCGATGAAGTACTGCCTCTTGAACCGGAAAGTAGCGCAGCTCAGGAAGATGTTCCTGTGGTGCCTGCATCGACTAGAGAGGAAGTTAATGATAATGATCAAGGTACTTCAGATCAAGTTGCTACTGAACTTCAAAGGTCCACAAGGACACGTTCCGCACCAGAATGGTATGGCAACCCTGTCCTGGAAATCATGTTGTTAGACAACGGTGAACCTTCGAACTATGAAGAAGCAATGGCGGTTGTCGGTGTCAAAACCGGCGGATCTCGGGTAGGGGGTCCCGAACTGTGCTTCTAGGCCGGATGGTAACAGGAGGCAAGGGACACGAAGTTTTACCCAGGTTCGGGCCCTCTTGATGGAGGTAAAACCCTACGTCCTGCTTGATTAATATTGATGATATGGGTAGTACAAGAGTAGATCTACCACGAGATCGGAGAGGCTAAACCCTAGAAGCTAGCCTATGGTATGATTGTTTTTCTCTGTGTTGTCCTACGAACTAAAACCCTCCGGTTTATATAGACACTGGAGAGGGTTAGGGTTACACAAAGTCGGTTACAATGGTAGGAGATCTATATATCCGTATCGCCAAGCTTGCCTTCCACGCCAAGGAAAGTCCCTTCCGGACATGGGACGAAGTCTTCAATCTTGTATCTTCATAGTCCAGGAGTCCGGCTGAAGGTATAGTCTCTGCAAAATAAGTTTCCACATATGTCCATAGAGAGAATAATATTTACACAAATCTAATCTGCTGACGTATTCCATAGTGCGACATCGCACCACGGCCAAGCCTTTATTCGAATTCTTTTATTATCCCACCTCAGAGCGTCATGCGAGGCGGTTTCCTTGGCACGTCCTGTTAAAGCAGAGATCGTGTCCCCTTATTCTGGGATTCTCATCAATACGGGCGTGGGTAACCCAACCGCTTCTAGGACTCCTAGACTATAGGCAAGTCCAAACGGCCATGGAGAGGACGCTTGATATTCACCCTCTTTATAAAGGGACAAGGCTTTTATTTTTTCCCTTCCATGCTCAATCGAATCCTTCCCCCACCTCAAGCTCAAACACCCAAAGTTCAGGTCAGGTGCTCCGAACCTTCAATCATGTCCGGATCTAGCCTTCAAGGCCGGTGGGTGCCTTCCTCCGTCACGGAAGAAGACATCAAAAAGTTGAGGGAGGCCAGATATCTGACCGTCGAGGTTGTGCATCGGCTGCCTGCCCGAGGGCAGGCCGTCCCCTCCCCCAAACCCAACGAGAGCGTCGTGTTCGTCTCCCACTTCCTTCGAGGTCTAGGCCTTGCTCTGGATCCTTTCGTCAGGGGTTTGATGTTTTATTACGGGCTAGACTTCCATGATCTAGCTCCGGACTCCTTTCTTCATATCACGACATTTATTGTCGTGTGTGAGGCCTTCCTCCGGGTTACCCCTCACTTTGGCTTGTGGCTCAAGACCTTTGAAGTAAAGCCGAAGATGATCGAGGGGCAACATGCAGCGTGTGGAGGTGCCTCAATATGCAAGATGACGGGAGCTCCATGGCCCAAAGGTTCCATTCCAGAGGTGTCTGAATTGTGGCAACAGGAGTGGTTCTACATCACGGCTCCTAGAAGTGCCAAGTGGGCGGCCGCCCCTGTTTTCCGCTCGGGCCCTCCACCACAACTGATGTCATGGATCAGCAGAGGTCTGAGCTGGGGTCCAGCCAAGGACATGCCTATACTGCAAAGCCGCATTCGAGATCTCTTCAATGGAGATTTTAGTTTGGTGGCGGTAATACAAGTTATGCTGGTTCGTCAAGTCCAGCCTTGCAAGCGCGGGCCCCTTCGCTTGTGGGAGTTCAATCCTGAGGGACCGCGTGTCATCCAAAATTTCCTCGGCCTGACGCACGAGGAGATGTACAAGTCATTCTTTGGACCTCAGGTAGAGTGTCCGGAAATCATCGAGGACGTGGGCCTGAGCAGTAACTGCGCCGCTGAACAGGTAAGGAATCTTCCGGCCGAACATACTATCTCTCATTTGTTACGAAGTTATTTCTGAGAGTTCGCTTTTTGACAAGGACTGGCTAACAAAGGCGAAGTTGATTTGGTGTTTGGCCCCCCTCCCTGAGGGTTTGGACAATCTGGTATTGGAAAGGATGCTCCAGGTCGCACCTTGCTTGGAGCCCTTGAAGGAAGATACTGGGAAGGATAATATGAGCGGACGCGGGACCCCAATGCTTCCCATTCTAACCGAGGGAGTGAGCGTCTCTATGAAGGAAGACGACCGGAGGAGGAAAAGGACTGCGCCCGAGGATTCGGACGCCGAAGCTTCCAAACGGGAGAAGAACTCTCCCACAGAGGGTCCTACCTTGGGGGTGCTTTTGCCACACAAAGTCCGCGGGGGGATCAATTCCCCAGCGAGTCGTAAGTGACCTGAAATACTTTAATAGTACAGGTATGCCATCTTTTTCTTCTGAGAAAATAACCACCGCATATATCTTTGCAGTTCGGGCCTTAGCCCCTCTCAAGTGAGCTCGTCTTCGGGGGATCTTCTTCCAAAGATGATGGAGAGCGAAACGCCCCCTCCGGACTCCTCCGCTCCGGAAGCGGGCGACCCCGAAGTGTCGTCGCGGAGGGCCTCTCCGGGTCCGGTGAGGCCAGAAGATAATCTCATTGACCCCCGAAGCTCCCAGTGTCCGGCTCCCGAAGAGAGCGGAAAAAAGAGTCCGGCACCGTCTGGTGTGCGATCAGATGTTCTGACGGAGTTGGTGGGGCGCGCGGCCATCTCAGATGAACACCGTGTGCTGATGAATACGGTGATGGAGAGAATCTCGTCCGTCGAAAGCGGATTGCATGAAGCTTTTATGAGTCTACTGACAGGCTTTGAGGTACATAAAATAATGTATGATAGTCCTGCACATGCTAGGTGTGCCTTGTGTAGATAGTAGCCCCTGAGACTCTGGTAGTCATCGGAAACGACGATGAACAGAGGATCATATTCCTAGGTAATAGCCATACTGCCTCTATGTGCAGGTGATGGAAGCTCCCGTGGCTAGCCGGACTAGCGAGTTTGCCCATTTAAAACGGCAGTTGGATGCGGCAAACGCCGACATCGAGCTTGTTAACAAAAGGCTTGACGAGGCACAGGGTAAGTGTCATTATCTGGTAAACACCACATAGTAAGAGCAGCATGATGCCAGTATCTTTAATATGTTGTGACTACAGATGGAGCTGCCACTGTTGAAGCCTCGCGGGCGGAACTTGCCCGAGCCAAGGAACAAGCGAGGTTTAGTAATGCGGCTTCTTTGAAGGCGGCCGAATAGTTGAAAACCAAGAAGGCCGCGCATGGTGAGAGCCGAGATAAGATGGCCAAGATGGCCATAGAATTAAAAGTCGTCGCCGACCGTTGCCGGGTTCTTGAAAAGGAAAACCTAGCGAAGGCATCGGACCTTGAGAAGGCTGCTGCGATGAGAAAAGACATCCGCTCTGCAATGAGGGCGAAGAAGGAGGAGCTGCGGGAAGCCAGGGATATTGTAGCTGGGAAATCCTTTATGTTGCGGAGGATGTTCGGAGATCCACGGTATGCCTCTCTGGATAGGATGTGGAGTTCGGAGGATGTGTATATGGATTTGGCGGCGAGCGCTGCCGATGCGGCCAAGTACTTCCAGGGTCAGACGGACAGTGAAGTGGACCAGCTGTTTTGGACACAATTCCATTCTCCCGAGAGTCCGCTTTCATTGACTGACCAATTAGCCGAATGGGCCGAACTGAATAGGTTGTCCGTACTCGCCATGAGGTTTGTTGTGGATCAGCTATGGCCGGAAAGGCCAAAACTGAACAACTATTTCAGCTTGGTGCAGCAACTCCTTGACGTGGTGCCACGCATTAATGCGATGAAGAGGTCGGCGTGCATAGAGGGCTCACGGATGGCCTTTGCCCGTGTTAAAGCATACTGGGCGGAGATGGATGCTACCACTGTTGCAGCGCGGGATTCGGCCATAGGTCGAATGGCTGCTGAGCACTACTTTGAAGAAGTTCTTGAGGGTGCTCGTTTGATAGAGACCCAGTGCTCAAAAAATATTATGTTTGAGAGATATATAATCTCATTGTAAGTGAAATGCTTTTATAAATTTTTATAAGGCTATTTTTATACTTTTGCCTGAAAGTAATATGATGCCTCCTGGGCGGCCGTTTATGTATACATGTGTATAACCTGAAAGATTGCGGCCGTCGGCTTCAACCCCACGCATATAATGTGGAGGTGCTCGCAAAAAACACACGTTCACACTTAACCCAACGTCTTGGTCCTATTAAGGAGGTGATAGCGGAGTGAGCGAGGCAACCGGACTATAATGCTTTAGCACTTTCACTTAGCCATAGGAGTTTGACAGTGGGGCTACTAGATAGCCCCTGGTGGCTCCGCACTTTCCCGATCTCGGGGTGCGTACACGCCTGGCCGGAAAACGGCGCTTCGTTAAGGCGGAGGAATTCTAACATTCCAACAGGTCATCGAGTGGTTGACCAGTCTCACGCTATATCATGACAGTCAGTTTTCGGCTTTCTCTACTGAGGTGCTCGTCTGGATGAACCAGGGCACAATCGCAGTAGTTCTCCTGGTGCTACCTTAGCCGGTAAAGCGGAACGTAAGGCACCAAAACACAGGAGCCAGGCGAACCCAACATTTGACCAAAGACAATGATTCGGAGCTGATGCATATAAGGCCAAACTCGCGACGCCGAACACTCCCTAAGGTATTCGGTCTTTGTGGTATAAACCGGGCCTAAATAATGGCCTTTGTAAGAAGCCCCTTGTGTCCAGGTACGTGCATTGTTCTGGCGTGGCCACATGCCAAGACGTCAGTATCCTTCTCAACGGTGGATATGTATCAACAAGAGACAGTAAAAAAGGTTTATGCAGGGTCTTAATCTAAAAAGAATCCTTGGAGCGGGTCCCTGCTGCACGTCTGCGCCTGTGTCTCCGTTGTGCCGTATCCTGGACGGGTGTAGCACGATGATCGTCTGCAAAAGAGAGGAATTTAGGTGAAAAAGTTGTCGTGTAAAAAGATAGTTTTTAAAGAAACCATGTATAATTCAAGATGAGAAAAAATTGCCACTTGTCTGCGCGTGTTGAGCCCCTTGTATTGACAAATAGTGGTGTGACCACTTATTCGGTATAGATAGTGGCGCCGGACTTGATTAGTTGTGTCTGAGGTCTTGACGACCTATTGGATGCTTTCGCTGGTCCGGGCGCCTTTAGTGTGCGGCTGCCAGGGCAGCCGCACTCTCTTCGGCGCGCAGGGATCGCTTGATATTTCCATTCATTGAAATGATGCCACGTGGACCGGGCATCTTGAGTGTGAGGGAGGCATAGTGTGGTATTGCATTAAAGCGAGCGAAAGCTTCACGTCCGAGCAGTGCTTGATAGCCACTTTGGAACGGAGCGATGTGGAAGGTTAAGTGCTCGCGACGGAAGTTATCGGGGGAGCCGAATATAAATTGTAGTAGGAGGGAGCCCGTACAACGAGCCCCTGGGCCTGGCGTTACTCCTTTAAAGGTAGTATTGCTATGGCGAATTTTTGTTGGGTCTAACCCCATCCCGCGGATTGTATCCTGATATATTAGGTTTAGATTGCTGCCACCGTCCATCAAGATTCGTGTGAAGTGATATCCGCCAATTACTGGGTCTAATACCAGGGCAGCCCATCCTGCGCGTCAGATACTTGCTGAGTAATCGCGATGGTCGAAAGTGATCGGTTGAGACGACCAGTGGCAAGACTTCGCGGTGACAGGCACTTGGGTATATTTTCCTGGGAGTGCCGCGTTGTTTTTTCCCTTGATCACGTGTAACACGTTTACTATTTTGACTTCTGGTGGAAATTTCTTTTGTTCCCTAGTGTCTTGCTTGGGAGGCTCGTCCTCGTCTGCACTTGGTGTATCCTCCCCCTTGTGTACGATGTTGAGCTTGCCGGACTGCTTGAAGACCCAACATTCTCTGTGGGTATGATTAGCAGGCTTACCAGGGGTACTATGGATCTAACATACTTGGTCCAGAATTTTGTTGAGGCTGGACAGTTCATCCCTGGTGCCATTAGAGGGCGGCTTTTGCTGACCTGGCCGAGAGCTTTTGAATCCGGAGTTTACTGTCGTGCCCTTCGTGCTGTCTTCTTTATTCTGGCGTTTGTTATTGCTGTTGTGCCGTGATTTCCCGTTTCCATCTCTAACTTCAGATGTACTGTGGGGTCGCTGGTGCTGCATCTGGCTAGCCAGCTGTCCTTACCCGCGCAAAAGCGGGTCATGAGGTTTGTTAATGCGGCCATCGTTCTCGGCTTATTTTGGCCGAGGTGTCTGGCGAGCCATTCGTCACGGACGCTATGCTTAAAAGCTGCCAAGGCTTCGGTGTCCGTACAGTCGACAATCTGATTCTTTTTAGTAAGAAACATGTTCCAAAGCTTTCGGGCTGACTCTCCGGGCTGTTGAGTTATATGACTCAAATCGTCCGCATCCGGGGGTCGGACATAAGTCCCTTGAAAATTTGCCCGAAAAGCGTCTTCGAGCTCTTCCCAACTTCCAATGGAGCTTTCGGGGAGGCCTTTAAGCCAGTGATGAGCTGGCCCTTTGAGCTTGAGGGGTAAGTACTTGATGGCGTGGAGATCATCTCCTCGAGCCATATGGATATGACGGATGTAGTCCTCAATCCAAACCCCAGGGTCTGTTGTTCCATCGTATGTCTCTATGTTTACGGGTTTGAATCCCTTTGGAAATTCATGGCCCAGCACCTCATCGGTGAAACATAGGGGATGTGCGGCACCCCTGTGGCTGGGTGTACCATGTTGTTCGGATGTTTGTTGTGTTGCATTGTATGCTGGGGCGCGCTTGTGTGGTCTATAGATGGATCTTGTTGCGCCGTCCTTTGGGTGCGAGCCCTCGCATGGGTCGCGTGTTGTATTGTGAGTGGCGTTGTATGCCGCTCTGTGTTGGTAGAGGGGTCGTCTATCCAGCCAGGTGGCTGCTTTGATATTTGGTTATGGGGGGTCTGAGGCCTCCTCATCGAATTCAGGTAGCAGCTTCCGCTTTGGGTAGCTCTTGGAGGGGCGATTGTCGCCGTACCTCGCTGCTGTGTTGAGTATTTTACTCCATCTGATTTGGAGTGTGTCTTGCGCAGCCTTGAGCCTTTGCTTCTGCTTTTTAAGACTCCTCGCGGTGGCAACAAGCCTTTTACGGGCGTTCTGCTGCTCCGGGTGCCTGTCCGGCGTTATGTCGTCCGGACCATTATCCTTGATAGAATTTGTTTGTTCGGTTTGATTATCCGGATTGCCATTGTCCGGCAGCGGTTTGCCCTGCTCCAGCGCTAGGTCTATGTGATCGTTATTTCTGTCGAGGCAGGATTTGGGGCGGCGCTTGCGTCGCTGCTTTGACTGCTTCTCGAGGGAACAAGCCTTCGGTGCGTCCTTCCGCTCCTCGTCGTCATCTTTTGGTGCGTCCACCATGTATACGTCATATGATGAGGTGGCTTTCCAGGGCCCAACAGGCGCTGGTTCTTCATCGTCTCCTTCATCGGCGTCCATACCGTCGATGTCTTCGGAGTCGAAGTCGAGCATGTCGGTTAAATCGTCGACAGTGGCTACAAAGTGGGTGGTGGGTGGGCTTTGAATTTCTTCATCGTCCGTATCCCAACCTTGCTGACCGTAGTCCGGCCAGGGCTCTCTTGATAAAGAGAGAGACTTTAGTGTCTTCAGAATATCGCCGAAAGGCGAGTGCTGAAAGATGTCCGCGGCAGTAAACTCCATGATCGGCGCCCGATCGGATTCGATTGGTAGTGGCGCGGAGGGTTCGGAGTCCAGAGAGGAGTCCGGCTCCTTGGAGTCACGAGTCTCGCGGAGTGCGGGGCTGGTGTTCGGCTTGATCGCCGTCGGGATCGCAGCCCCCGAGGCGGCGTCCAACCACCCATCCTCGATCGGCGCAGTTGGCTCCGAATTAAGGGTCGAAGCCGATGCGGGTGCGGCCTACAGGGCACTGTTCGGCGGCAGAGCTAGATCATGCTCGTCGTGACAATGTGGCGCGCTCGGCAGTGGCTCGGATCCGTCGAAGATCAAGTCCCCGCGGAAGTCAGCCGTGTAGTTTAAACTTCCAAATCTGACCTAACGGCCAGGGGCATAGCTTTCGATCTGCTCCAGATGGCCAAGTGAATTGGCCCACAGTGCAAAGCCGCCGAAGACGAAGATCTGTCCGAGGAGGAAGGTCTCACCCTGGACTGCATCGCTATTGATGATCGTAGGAGCCATCAAGCCTAACGGCGACAACACAGAGGAACTCTCAATGAAAGCACCAATGTCGGTGTCAAAACCGGCGGATCTCGGGTAGGGGGTCCCGAACTGTGCGTCTAGGCCGGATGGTAATAGGAGGCAAGGGACACGAAGTTTTACCCAGGTTCGAGCCCTCTTGATGGAGGTAAAACCCTACGTCCTGCTTGATTAATATTGATGATATGGGTAGTACAAGAGTAGATCTACCACGAGATCGGAGAGGCTAAACCCTAGAAGCTAGCCTATGGTATGATTGTTGTTCTCTGTGTTGTCCTACGGACTAAAACCCTCCGGTTTATATAGACATGGGAGAGGGTTAGGGTTACACAAAGTCGGTTACAATGGTAGGAGATATATATATCCGTATCGCCAAGCTTGCCTTCCACGCCAAGGAAAATCCCTTCTGGACATGGGACGAAGTCTTCAATCTTGTATCTTCATAGTCCAGGAGTCCGGCTGAAGGTATAGTCCGGCCATCCGGACACCCCCTAATCCAGGACTCCCTCAGCGGGCCCAGATTCCAACAAATGGCTTGAAACCATGCAATCCGAGATAGGATCCATGTATGAAAACAAAGTATGGACTTTGACAGACTTGCCCGATGATCGGCGAGCGATAGAGAATAAATGGATCTTTAAGAAGAAGACGGACGCGGATGGTAATGTTACCATCTATAAGGCTCGACTTGTCGCTAAGGGTTATCGACAAGTTCAAGGGGTTGACTACAATGAGACCTTCTCACCCGTAGCGAAGCTGAAGTCCGTCTGAATCATGTTAGCAATTGCCACATACTATGATTATGATATATGGCAAATGGACGTCAAAACGGCATTCCTTAACGGCTTTCTTAAGGAAGAATTGTATATGATGCAGCCAGAAGGTTTTGTCGATCCTAAGAATGCTAACAAGGTATGCAAGCTCCAGCGCTCCATCTATGGGCTGGTGTAAGCATCTCGGAGCTGGAACATTCGCTTTAATGAAATGATCAAAGTGTTTGGGTTTATGCAGACTTATGGAGAAGCCTGCGTTTACAAGAAAGTGAGTGGGAGCTCTGTAGCATTTCTCATATTATATGTGGATGACATACTTTTGATGGGAAATGATATAGAACTTTTGGACAGTATTAAGGCCTACTTGAATAAGTGTTTTTTAATGAAGGACCTTGGAGAAGCTGCTTACATATTAGGCATCAAGATCTATAGAGATAGATCGAGACGCATCATAGGTCTTTCACAAAGCACATACCTTGATAAGATATTGAAGAAGTTCAATATGGATCAGTCCAAGAAGGGGTTCTTGCCTGTGTTGCAAGGTGTGAAATTGAGCTCAGCTCAATGCCCGACCACGGCAGAAGATAGAGAAAAGATGAGTGTCGTCCCCTATGCCTCAGCCATAGGGTCTATCATGTATGCCACGATGTGTACCAGACCTGATGTAAAACTTGCCGTGAGTTTGGTAGGAAGGTACCAAAGTAATCTCGACATGGAACACTGGACAGCGGTCAAGAACATCCTGAAGTACCTGAAAAGGACTAAGGATATGTTTCTCATATATGGAGGTGACAAGGAGCTCGTCGTAAAGGGTTACGTCGATGCTAGCTTCGACACAGATCTGGATGACTCTAAGTCACAAACCAGATACGTGTATATTTTGGATGGTGGGCAGTAAGCTGGTGTAGTTGCAAGCAAAGCGTCATGGCGGGATCTACATGTGAAGCGGAGTACATGGCAGCCTCGGAGGCAGCGCATGAAGCAATCTGGATGAAGGAGTTCATCACCGACCTAGGAGTCGTACCCAATGTGTCGGGGCCGATTACTCTCTTCTGTGACAACACTGGAGCTATTGCCCTTTCCAAGGAGCCCATGTTTCACAAGAAGACCAGGCACATCAAGCGTCGCTTCAACTCCATTCGTGAAAATGTTCAAGATGGAGACATAGATATTTGCAAAGTACATATGGATCTGAATGTCGCGGATCCTTTGACTAAACCTCTTCTGCGAGCAAAACATGATCAACACCAGAACTCTATGGGTGTTCGATTCATCACAACGTAACTAGATTATTGACTCTAGTGCAAGTGCGAGACTGTTGGAAATATGCCCTAGAAGCAATAATAAAATGATTATTATTATATTTCCTTGTTCATGATAATTGTCTATTATTCATGCTATAATTGTGTTATCCGGAAATCATAATACATGTGTGAATACATAGACCATAACATGTCCCTAGTGAGCCTCTAGTTAACTAGCTCATTGATCAATAGATAGTCATGGTTTCCTGACTATGGACATTGGATGTCATTGATAATGGGATCACGTCATTAGGAGAATGATATGATGGACAAGACCCAATCCTAAGCATAGCACAAGATCGTGTAGTTCGTTTGCTAGAGCTTTTCCAATGTCAAGTATCATTTCCTTAGACCATGAGATCGTGTAACTCTCGGATGTCGTAGGAGTGCTTTGGGTGTACCAAACGTCACAACGTTACTGGGTGACTATAAAGGTATACTACAGGTATCCCCGAAAGTATCTGTTGGGTTGACACGGATCGAGACTGGAATTTGTCACTCTGTATGACGGAGAGGTATCTCTGGGCCCACTCGGTAATGCATCATCATAATGAGCTCAATGTGACCAAGTGTTTGGTCACGGGATCATGCATTACGGTACGAGTAAAGTGACATGCCGGTAACGAGAGTAAACGAGGTATTGGGATACCGATGATCGAATCTCGGGCAAGTAACGTATCGATTGACAAAGGGAATTGAATACGGGATTGATTGAATCCTCGACATCGTGGTTCATCCAATGAGATCATCGTGGAGCATGTGGGAGCCAACATGGGTATCCAGATCCCACTGTTGGTTATTGACCGGAGAGTCGTCTCGGTCATGTCTGCGTGTCTCCCGAACCCGTAGGGTCTACACACTTAAGGTTCGATGACGCTAGGGTTATAGAGATATTAGTATGCGGTAACCCAAAAGTTGTTCGGAGTCCTGGATGAGATCCCGGACATCACGAGGAGTTCCGAAATGGTCCGGAGGTGAAGATTTATATATAGGAAGTCCAGTTTCGGCATCGGGAAAGTTTCGGGGGTAATCGGTATTGTACCGGGACCACCGGAAGGGTCCCGGGGTCCACCGGGTGGGGCCACCTATCCCGAAGGGCCCCATGGGCTGAAGTGGGAGGGGAACCAGCCCCTGGTAGGCTGGTGCGCCCCATGGGCCTCCCCCTGTGCCTAGGGTTGGAAACCCTAGGGGTGGGTGCGCCCCACCTGACTTGGGGGGCAAGTCCCCCCCTTGGCCGCCGCCCCCCTTGGAGATTGGATCTCCTAGGGCCGGCGCCCCTCCTTAGGGGTCCTATATATAGTGGGGGGGAGGGAGGGCAGTTGTACCCAAGTCCCTGGCACCTCCCTCTCCCTTCGTAACACCTCTCTCTCTCTCTCGTTGGAGCTTGGCGAAGCCCTGCCGAGATCACCGCTGCTTCCACCACCACGCCGTCGTGCTGCTGGATCTCCATCAACCTCTCCTTCCCCTTGCTGGATCAAGAAGGAGGAGACTTCTTCCCCAACCGTACGTGTGTTGAACGCAGAGGTGTCGTCCGTTCGGCGCTTGGTCATCGGTGATTTGGATCGCGACGAGTACGACTCCATCAACCCCGTTCTCTTGAACGCTTCCGCTCGCGATCTACAAGGGTATGTAGATGCACTCCCCTGTCCCTCGTTGCTAGATGTCTCCATAGATTGATCTTGGTGATGCGTAGAAAATTTTAAAATTCTGCTACGTTCCCCAACAGCAAGGAGGGAGGCCGGACGGCCCTGTAGGGCGCGCTAGGAGGACGAGTCCTCCTCCTAGTAGGAGTAGGACTCCCCTCTTTCCTACTCCTACTAGGAGGGGGAAAGGAAGGGGGAGAAGGAGAAGGAAAGGGGGCGCCCCTCTTCCTAGTCCAATTCGGACCAGAGGGGGAGGGGGCGCGCGGCTGGCCCTGGCCGGCCCCTCTCTCTCCACTAGGGCCCAACAAGGCCCATTAACCCCCGAGGGGTTCCAGTAACCCCTCCGGTAAAATGTAGGCTTCCAATATACCAATCTTTATGTCTCGACCATTTCGAGACTCCTCGTCATGTCCGTGATCATATCCGAGACTCTGAACTACCTTCTGAACATAAAAACATATAAACTCATAATACCGATCGTCACAGAACTTTAAGCGTGCGGACCCTACGGGTTCGAGAACTATGTAGACATGACTGAGACATGTCTCCAGTCAATTAACCAATAGCAGAACCTGGATGCTCATATTGGTTCCAACATATTCTACGAAGATCTTTATCGGTCAAACCGCATAACAACATACATTGTTCCCTTTGTCATCGGTATGTTACTTGCCCGAGATTCGATCGTCGGTATCTCAATACCTAGTTCAATCTCGTTACCGGCAAGTCTCTTTACTCGTTCCGTAATGCATCATCCCGCAACTAACTCATTAGTCACATTTCTTGCAAGGCTTATAGTGATGTGCATTACCGAGAGGGCCCAGAGATACCTCTCCGACAATCGGAGTGACAAATCCTATTCTTGAACTATGCCAACTCAATGATCACCATCGGAGACACCTGTAGAGCATCTTTATAATCACCCAGTTACGTTGTGACATTTGGTAGAGCACAAAGTGTTCTTCCGGTAGTCGGGAGTTGCATAATCTCATAGTCATAGGAACTTGTATAAGTCATGAAGAAAGCAATAGTAGTAAACTAAACGATCAAGTGCTAAGCTAACGGAATGGGTCATGTCAATCACATCATTCTCCTAATGATGTGATCCCGTCGATCAAATGGCAACTCATGTCTATGGCTAGGAAACTCAACCATCTTTGATCAACGAGCTAGTAAAGTAGAGGAATACTAGTGACACTATGTTTGTCTATGTATTCACACATGTATTATGTTTCTGGTTAATACAATTCTAGCATGAATAATAAACATTTATCATGATATGAGGAAATAAATAATAACTTTATTATTGCCTCTAGGGCATATTTCCTTCACTAGCCATCCAAAAATGGTTCGTACTCGCCGTTCTCTGAAGCCGATCACTGCTGGGAAGGAGAATTTTGCTCCTGAGCATGCCATGAAGGATGACAACCAAGGCCCACAGATCAGCGCTGGTGGAAAGGGATAAATCTTGCTGACATGGAAAGAGGGTCGGGTGGGGAATAGGACCTGGCTTTGCGTGAACACTACGGGCAATTGTGGGGGCCTCTCAATCCTGATCCCCCTCCCATCCTTGTCTGGATTAGGAGAGACTTAAACCTAGCCCGCTCGTTCGCCGCCGCCGACTGTCACCTGGCCTCGGGGGCGATCCCACCACCCTACTACACCCATCATCCTCAAAGGCATAGATCTGAAGCTGCATGAAGAAATCAAAATCATGGCGGAAGCGCAAGGGAGAGGGTGTGGCTGCGAGAGGGGAGGAAACCCTAGAAACAACAAATAGGGAGGCCAAACATCAGGGGATCTTGGAGCTCCACCCCCAGGTAATTGGCCCAAGTTTGATTCTCAATATGGAACTCCCCCTCAATTTCAATTTGGCTTTGAATTCCCTGGAGGCCCCCCGGATCCCACCCCCATGGTATCCAAGTGGATACTTCCCTCCTCCATAGATGAACTAGTGGAGAGGTCCTCCTGGTTCTTGGGGTGGTAGACAGAATCCAGAAGCAGGTTCATCTGACAGGAAATTTGACAACCAACAACAGAAGGGGCAACTGGGGCAGAATCTTGGGAAGCAGGGCAATCAAGTTTTTGATCAGAAGTAGCAAAACTCAGTATAGGAGCAAGGATTCAGTACTTTTGTGGGTGGCAACCAACAGAAGAAGGGAAGAAACATGAACAAGGCAAAGCAACCTGTCAACAAGTTTGATGAGCTGAATGCTACAGAATATGCAGATGTCATCTGCAATAGTTATGAGGAGCCTGGACACCACAAGACCAACTGCCCCAAGCCACCTGCCTGTTACATCTATAAAGTGGTGACACATAAGGTAGAGGACTGCCCAGTGAGAAAGAAGCCAAGGAACCCAGCAAAATTTGTTGGCAGTGGAGCCCCCGGGCTTGAATATCACCAAATTGATGTCCTTGATGTGAATGAACAACACACTGGAACTAAGAGGAATGTAGGAATGGTCTTTATGGAATCAGGACATGTTACAAACAAGGAGCTGGCTCACAATTTCTCTCTGATTTACAAAACCAATTGGCCATGGCAGATAGGGGTGCTTGATGATTGGGCTTTCTTGGTAAAGTTTCCTCCTCACATCCCAGTAGAAAGTGTGGCCAGATGTCCTCTCTTTAGCCTGCCTGAGATAGAAGGAGTCACAGTGAATGTGGAAGTGTGGAAAGGAACCCTAGAACACCGTAGTGAATTGCAGAAGGTTTGGCTTCAACTGGATGGGGTTGCACCAGCCTGGGCTGAGTGGGGAGTCTTGGAGCAGTTTGCATCTGTTTTGGGGACCCTGATTGATGTTGATTGGCAAGGAAACTTCAAATCATTCTTTGAGGTAGGCAGAATCAAGATGAAATGCAAGGATCATACAAAAATCCCCCCTGAAAGGCTGTTTGGCATATGAGACAAACTGTTCAGGATTGGTATCATTGTAGAACCACCAGAAGAAGACCCAGAAATGGATGATCTGTTAGAAGATGAACTAACTAACAAAGCAAATGGCAACAAGCTGGAGAAATCCAAAAAGGAGGAAGAAAATACCAATAGAGAAAAGGGAAACACTGGAGGAGGATCCACTCCCTCCCTCCAAAGCAACAAATCTGCTAACAGCACCTCAAGCCAGAACTCCAAACAGAAAGTGTTTGACTATCTCAAGAAGATACAAGACCCACGCGGTATGGAGCAGAGCTACAACATCCTGCAGGGGATGGAACTAGAAGAGGATGAGGATGAGATGGAAGACCTGCTAACTGAAGATGGTGAAGCTATAGCTGGAGATGAAGAAGAGGTGATTTTCAGTCCTCAGCTCAACCCAGGAAATGCTTTCAACTCTCAGCCTTCACATGATGAGATAGTGGCGCAGCATGAGACCAAAGAAGGGAAAAGCAAATGGGGCCCAGTACAGGCATTCAAGAAGAGCAACAGGGTTGAAGTGGGGGGCAGATCCATGTTAGAAATTGTAGTCAATACCAAGAAAGTGCGGAATTTGGAAGCCTCGAAGAAAGACATTCAAGGTACCATTGTTAAAAACTCTTTTGAGCTCTTTAGTAACCCTAGTTTCCTTGAAGTAGCTGAGAAAATAGGGATAGAGATAGATACTAGCTACAATGTTCCTGTAGAAACTAGCTCTGGCAATTCTCTGCCTTTCTCTGAAGGACAAAATGTAGAAAAAACTAGTCAAAATAATTCTGAATTGCACAATGGTACTACTGATAAACAAAAGAGCAAGATAGATAATAAAAATAGTTTGTATCAAGTTGAGGAGAGGCCTGAAGGGCCCCCAGATATCACTAGCTTAATTAACTACCCTAGACTCACAAAAACCTCTTCGGAAAAGGGACCTGAAGGGCTCCTGAGGAAGTCCTGGATTAGGGGGTGTCCGGATGGCCGGACTATACCTTCAGCCGGACTCTTGGACTATGAAGATACAAGATTGAAGACTCCGTCCCGTGTCCGGAAGGGACTTTCCTTGGCGTGGAAGGCAAGCTTGGCGATACGGATATGAAGATCTCCTACCATTGTAACCGACTCTATGTAACCCTAACCCTATCCGGTGTCTATATAAACCGGAGGGTTTTAGTCCGTAGGACAACATACACATCAACAATCATACCATAGGCTACCTTCTAGGGTTTAGCCTCCTCGATCTCATGGTAGATCTACTCTTGTACTACCCATATCATCAATATTAATCAAGCAGGACGTAGAGTTTTACCTCCATCGAGAGGGCCCGAACCTGGGTAAAATTTCGTGTCCCTTGCCTCCTGTTACCATCCGGCCTAGACGCACAGTTCGGGACCCCTACCCGAGATCCGCCGGTTTTGACACCGACAACTCCCTACCCAAGAAAACCTCATAAACCAATGTATTTCACCTGACACCCCCTCAGGATTGAGTATAATCCCTTGTGGGCACATGGACCAGAGTGTGTTGTGGAGTCTAGTCTCCAAAAAAGGGTGGGGCAAGCACCCTAGGAAACACATGATGCAATGAATGCTTTATTCTGGAATATTAGAGGGATAACAAATCCAGGGGAAAACCCTGCATTATTGATTCCTTAGCTAAACATAGACCTAGTATAGTGGCTTTTCAGGAAACAAAGAAAGATAAACTTTCTACTTCCTTTCTAAAGTCTATTAGTGGTGATAAACCTTACAGTTGACATCACCTACCTGTTGAAGGCACTTCAGATGGTGTATTAGTGGGAGTAGATGTAGATGTTTTTGATATTATTAGTTGGAAGTCCCTCAAATACTCTATCTCATGCAATCTAATGCATAAGACAAGTGAAAAAACTTCCAGGTTCATAGCAGTTTATGGATCACCATATGATGAGGGCAAGGATGAATTCATCTCTGAACTCCATAGTTTGTTCATTGATGATCACCAACCCACTATTATTGGGGGGATTTCAACTTGGTTAGATATCAGAAAGATAAGAATAATGGTAAGATCAACCATAGTTGGAGTGACAAATTCAAGGCTTGGACAGAAATTTGGAGCCTGTTAGAAATTAAAATGTTTGGTAGGCAATTTACCTCAGCAAATAACCAGGATAGTTTGGTCATGAGCACTATAGATAGGGTTTTTTGTACCACCGAACTAGATGCTTTATTTCCATTAAGTATTTCTCAAGCTCTCCCCAGGGCTGGTAGTGATCACACTCCTATTCTGTGGGACTCTGGCATAGATAGTACCCCAAAAAGCTCAAGCTATAAATTTCAGAAATGGTGGTTACTTAGGGATGAATTTAAAGAGCTTGTCGAGAAAAATTGGTCAGCTCTTGTCAAAAGTGCCACCCCCATTCACATTTGGCAGGAGAAAGTGAGAAGATTTAGGAAATTTAGTAGGGGATGGAGTAGAAATGTAGATGCCGAGATTAGGAAAACTAAAGAGGAACTAACAGAAGAATATGACAGACTTGATATTAAGTCAGATATTGTGTAGCTTTCTGAGGCAGAGAATTTGAGGATGAAAGAACTCCTACCTAGACTCCATAACCTATGGATTGTAGAAGAAGTTCAAGCCAGACAAAGATCCAGGGATAGAGGTATCCTTGAAGGGGATAGGAACACTAACTATTTTCAGGCTGTAGCAAACTAGCTAGAGGAGAAGAAAAACCCTGATTAGTAAGCTAGAAGGGCCTAATGGCACTGCTACTGATGTCAAAGGCATGTTGGATATAGCCACAAACTTCTATAAGTACCTTTTTAAGAAAGAAGATAGAAAAGGGTTTGGAATTAATAGTAATTTCTTTGCTGATGAGGAGAAAGTCAGTGACTTAGAAAACCAAACTCTACAAAAACCTTTCTCTTAAGGAGAAATAAAGGAGGCCATCTTTGGATCATATCCTTATGGAGCCCCTGGTCCAGATGGTCTATCATTCCTTTTCCTCCAAAACTTCTGGAAAGTAATTAAAAGAGATGTGATAGCCATGTTTGATGATTTCCATAAAGGGGATCTGGACCTTTATAGGCTAAACTTTACTGTGTTGACTCTTGTCCCAGAGGAAAAAGAGGCTACCAGCATGAAAAAATTTAGGCCTATTAGCTTAATTAACTGTATCTTTAAAGTATTCACCAAGGTACTCACAAATAGATTAGTTGTGCTGATGAATAGGCTTACTTCTAGCAATAAATCAGCCTTTATTAAAGGTAGGTTCATCCTGGAAGTGTGGTCACGGCACATGAGGTGCTGCACTCCATTGCTAAATCTGGCAACCCAGGACTGGTACTGAAATTAGACTATGAAAAAGCATCTGACAAAGTTAACCTAGATTTCCTTATTGAAATCCTAGAAAAAAGTAACTTCAACCCCCTTTGGGTAATTTGGATCAAACAAATCACTCATATGGGATCTGTTGGAGTGAAAATTAATGGTATCGAAGGCAACTACTTTCTTACAGGAAAAGGCCTAAGGCAGGGGGACCCATTGTCCCCTCTACTCTTTAATTTGGTTGTAGATGTCCTGAGCAAGATGCTTTCCAAAGCATCTTACGACAAACTAATTAGTGGGTTATGTTCTGAATTAATCCCCAATGGGGTCATCTGCTTGCAATATGCATATGACACCATCCTCTTCATGGAGAAAAATGAACAGAACACAAATAGTATGAAAATGTTCCTCACTTGCTTTGAGCAAGTCTCATGCATGAGAATTAACTACTCAAAGAGTGAGATCATTCCAATAGAGCTTTCTCCTGAAGAAACACAAACCTTTGCAGATATATTAGGATGTAGAATAGGGACCTTCCCAATAAAATACTTGGGGATTCCTTTACACTACGATAAACTTAGGAGAGACCACTAATAGATAAAATCCTTAAAAGGATGGTTGGATGGAGAGGCAAGCTCTTCTCTTATGCTGCTAGACTGATCTTGATTAAGACTTGCCTAGCCAGTGTCCCATATACCTCCTCTTTTTTTTTTCAAATTCCCCAAATGGGCTCTTGACATGATCAATAGTCAGATGGCCAATTGTTTGTGGAATGATTTTGAAGGAAATAGGAAAATTCACCTTGCCAATTGGCATCTAGTTTGTATGAGAAAAAAATATGGGGGCTTAGGAGTGCCTAACATCAGAGATGTAAACCTCTACCTCCTTGGGAGCTGGGTAAAAAGATACATCAAAGATGAGGCAAGCTTTGGAAGCAAATAGTAGATAGGAAATGCATCAACAACTCCCCTAATATATTTGCTAGTAAACCCCAGCACCCCTCTAGATTTTGGCAAGGTGTCATGTGGGCTGCTAAGGCCTTGAAATTTGGATATAAATGGGTGGTAGGAGATGGGAAGAATATCAGATTCTGGGAAGACATCTGGTTTGGTACATCACCCCTCTCAGTCCAATTCTGGCCTTTGTACTCCATATGCCACCAGCAATGCTCAACTATAGCTGAGATCTGGGACAATAATGAGATTAAACTCACTTTTAGAAGGGTTTTTACACCTGCTATGATGGAGCAATGGTATGCCCTAGAACAAATCATTGGGAGCACTCTGCTTCAAGAGGGGGTGATTCACTTGTTTGGCAATATGAAGCTAAAGGGGAATACACTACTGGCTCCCCTTATAGCATCATAAATTTCAGGGGGGTCCAACCTGTTTATATCCCTACGGTGTCGTCAATAAAAATCCCACCTAGAGTCCAGGTCTTTTTATGGATGTTCTCCCACAACAAATTGACGACTAAAGACAACCTAGCCAAGAGAGGTATAGAAAAAGCTCCAGAGTGTGTGTATTCTCTGAAAAAGAATCCATTACACACTTATTCTTTGAATGTGTGGTGGCCAATCAAATCTGGGCAAGGGTCTCAGATTTTTTGGGCATAGAAATAGGAACTAATTACTTGTCCATTGCTAGATTTTGGTCTGCTAATAAGAAGCATATTCCTTTAAATTCAGCCTGTGCATGTGTTCTATGGAATATGTGGAAAAAGAGGAATTCACATGTCTTTAAGAATGCTATATGGACTGATATGAAACAGGTTTGGAGGAGAATGCTAGGACATGTCAGGAGATGGCTGATCTTGTTCGAAGGACCTGCCTTGGCAAAGATGGAGACATTTGTTTAGAAAATCTCCTCCATCCTAGAAGCTCCTTTCCAAATTATGACAGGGTAGCTGTTGGTGAGAAGAGCACTGAAGGTGGCTTCAATCACTCCCTCCTTCTCTCTCTCCTAAAGATCAATGGCGCTCCAAAACCAGAGGATCCAAACTATCAAATCTCTCCACCAAGAAGCCCTCTCACGAGCACCTGCAAGACGACGCTGCTCAGCTCGGTCACCCCTCTAGAGCTGGGTGGATCACTAGTAAAACCATGGAAAAAGCTCAAGAGTGTGCCTATGACGGTCACGGTGAAGGAGACGACACCACTGGGGCTTGCCTAGCGCGCTATGCGACGCTGGGGGTAAAAGCATGGAGGAAAGGGACAAAACTTCAGTTTGAGCAGAGAAGAGAAGGCATGGCTATTACAAATTTGGGCAGAAGTTTGTAATAGGATTAAAATATCGTTCTAAACCTTTAAGTTTAGAGCTGATCTTGCTGATTGATCGGCTGATCAGCGTTTTCTTTCTTTATTCTCTAGTTTGTCGGTGGACATGCAAGGCATGCTTGTTTTTGGTGTTACTTTCCTGGTCTCATATATAAAATGGAGTCGGGGGGCTCAAAATCCCAATTTTCTAAAAAAAATTTAAAAAGTATATCATCACAACCATTCATTTCATCTATTTTCAATCAAGTAAAACCACAACAAATACAGTATAATGAAGTATGCCAAGCAAGGTGTAATCACAAAAAACGGCTCTGCGTATCGACTGAATCACAGCCACAGGTTCGTATCAAATGTGAGATGTCCTACAACTCGTTGTTGGCACAATGTAGCATCTCCGGTCAACACTTGTGGCCACAGGAGCCGTGGCATCAGGCCCAAGAAAATAAATTATAAAGCATCCCAAAAGTCCTTGAGAGACCCGTTTAAAATCCCGTGCACAGCTAAATCAAGCAGGTGCAAATGGGTACCACTGATACAGGGATGGACACTTGCAACAGCAGAGAAGCAGCTGCTGTTTACAGTGTAATATGACACTTCTTAGTCCAGGGAGACGGAATTGGGTGGAACAAGGCAATGCTCACTGGAAAGATAAGTCAGTTTTGGTTTGAAGGCTCACGGTGACAGCAGCCACCACTGCCGAAAACCTATATGGATAATCATCGCATCAAAAATAACTTTTTGACCACAACCAACATTAAAAAAATCTCTTTGCGTGATATTCCGTCGGAAAGGGCCCGGAAAATCATGGAGTAATCAGACCCGGGTGAGTTGAAAGCCGACTAGGATTTCAATCTAGCAAGATGGCAAGATGATTTGCCGATTGGCTGGAATGGTGAGTTACTAAATCCAGACAAGAAGTTGATCTTGCAAGAAACACTGAACAAACATTCAAATCGATCGCTGCATCAGGTTTTTCTGCACATGGGCTAGCCTTACCCAACAAAAATCTAGCACAAACGTTTTGTGAAGGAAATTCATTAATAAGTTCGTATAACATCGACAGGGATAGGGTTGAACAGTGAAAAAAATGGCACCTAAGAGAATTTCGTGTTGTAGTTCCATGTAATTAAACCGAAGTCATTGCATTGGAATTGTTTGACTAAGTATAATTACATTGCATTTGATTTGGCATCTGTCAGCATCTTACCTCAGTAACTTGCCCTGTTTCTTTTTCTTGATTTTGATCTAGTGATACCAGATAAACACATCCAAAGCCAATGAAAGATAACTATATTCAAATAACAAAACTAATACCAAGATATGAGCGACCAAATCACCAAAAAAAGACAAACCAGCCTCGACAGCATCAAAGATATGTATGGGCAAGTTGAATGCACAAACCATCTCGAATAATGGTCTGTGATGACATGGCACCATTAACACGGGATTACTGTAGCTTAATAAACAAGGTGTTACACCTTCTTCACAAGCTTTAAGACTTGCTCGCACACCCTCCGAAAGTAACAAGATAAGGTTGTTTGAGAATGAATCCCTTACTCTTGTGCTTGGAAAGATAATCTTCTCAACACTCAAACTCTCAAGATTTGGCTATGGATTTGGAGAACGTTTGAGTGGATTCCCTTTGAAGTCAACACAATGAGGTGGAGTTCTCTATTAGAACAAATGACAGGAGTGTTGTTTGCTTTGAGTTGAACTAGTGGGATATGTGGTGGTGCCTTTATACACATCTCAAGGCTTTGACTAGTTTTGCTCGGTAGCTCCGAGTTGAAAAAAAAAAGTGTAAACTTTAGGTTGCATTGATAGGTCTAAATGAATCCGATGGTTTTGCTCGCGATTTTCTACATGATGATAGAAGGTTTGCTATGTTGCTTCGGTGGCTCTGAATGGAATGTTGGAGGCTTCGATTAAACTAGGGTTTGAAACAACATCTATATTTTGTTATATCGGTGGCTCCGAGTGAAAATGGTTCGATGGCACCGAATGAAGTTGATTAAGTTGGTATAGTAGAAATTCTTCAAGGAGTTTTGGAGTTGATCTTTACGCACATGGATAAAGAGCTCATTGTCATATCCTCATTCCCATTTGATAGTATCAACATGCCTATGGACTCAATGTGATCCTGGACTAAAAGGAAAATGAAGAATCATTTGGCATGTCCAACACTTGTGTTTAAACTTTTTTAGGGATCACCTTCCATTCCTACGATGTTCATAGAAAGATTTTCTCCTGTGATATACTTGAAGTACAATTAGTACTCCAAGATATATTGGCACGAATTATCAAACGTTCTGGGCGTGGGAGCCTAGGCTTGACAGGATTAGCAATGGCTAGTGCAATCGCCCATCGGGCTAGGGACCGCCAACTTAGGTTAATACGTGGTGTCAATTATGTTGCGCTTCACCCCAAAAAAACATGTATGTTGTGCTGTTAAAGTTGGACCCTCTCTTGTCAAATTGTATCTTGTTGGAAAGGCTAAGTGTCACACAATCAATAAAAATATTCTCATAGTCATATCATTTAGCATTTTTATTTATAAAACATCAAATATGGATAATAGATATATTCTCTAGAAATAAAATTGTCTTAAAGCGTCTCCAAGATAATGTAAAATAGCACTCGTAACCAAAATAATATATCATTTGGGACACTCCCGGCCAAAAAAATGATTACAAATGCACAATACATGGTACAAAAAAGTTTACATTTTGTTAACCAACATGTGGTTCGATGGTTAGAGGGCAGCGGCATTCTTAGCCCACCAAGGTTCAAGTCTTAGTGGAGGAGACGTTCTCGTCGACAACGAGGCGTCTACGGCGACTTCGTAAATCTCAAAATAGTATGCAGGATCAGTCTCTCGAAGGTACTCATAATAGTAGAGTGCGTCTGTTTGCATTCATATAGGTGAGTGTATGCGCGTATGCATAAGCGCTTGCGTCTCTACTATGTTAAAAAAAAACATTTCACCCAAAAGTTTGCTAAAAGTGTTCATATTTACCACCTCTAGCGGCCGCCCTAAAATAAGAAACGCCTCGACACACCCCGCAAAAAAAATTAAAGAAACGCCTCAGGAATCCAACCACCCGCAAAATTTTCCCCTGCCCGACCATCGCAACCCCACGTCGATTCCGACAGATTGTTGTCGCCGCATGCCGCCGCCGCGACTTCGTTGGTCGTCCCTAGCCCTGCGGCCACCCGACAGCTTGGTACGTCCGTCGCGTCCCGGTGATAGCCACACCCAATTCTAGCCGTTCCTCACGCCACCGCAGCAAAACCACCACCGCCCATCGACATAGATCGCCGCCACGACCACCACCGAGCTATCGATGCTCACCTGGAAGATACCAACACCATTCCTTGCTATACCGGCGACCATCTCGGCCCAACGACCTCAACCGGCCAAAATCAAACTGACGCCCAACAAGTGCGCATCCTTTCCTCCCCAACATCAGATCCCATGTTTCATTTTTTTTCTAATTTTCGGGGCACCAACTCATCCAGAAAAGCAGAAACATTTGTTATACGCAAAAATCATCTCTCCTTGCCTAAAACCATTTTTAACGCATAATTTTTTTCTGCCATTTTGTCGAGCATGCTCTTAGCTCACCTTGCTTCACCTAAAACACTTCCTCCAATCCATATAAAATTATACTCCCTCCATCCCAAAATAAATATATCTATCTTAATACAACTTTGTACAGTGGATCTCACCCATCAAGAGGGCTTTCAAGAGGTCTATTTTCAGTCGGACTATGTGTCCGTTATTAATTCTTCAACTATGGATCTACATATTCTAGCTAGATCTTGTGAGTCCTCTAATGACTATTTTTCATGTAACTCCGGATTATATCCTGAGGCACTCATTCTTAATTATCCTTGATCAATAAAGCAAGATATTGCCTAAAAATTTTGTACTATAGTTAGTACAAAGTCTAGACACCTATTAAGACGAGGGGAGTAGTAAAAACACAAATAATATAGATCAGGGGGGTGAACAAATTAATTTGTTGTGAGACATAAACACATAGGAACATCCCAGTTTTACAAATATAAAAGACACAACACTTCAAATTTACATGTAGAATTTCACAATAAAAAAGTGTAAAATTATTAAACAACAAAGAAACTGTAACCTCGTGTCCTTAAAAAAAGATGGCTCACATGGCCTCCCATGATTCCCAACTCAGAAATTGAATTATTAATAAAATTGAAAAAATGTGTAAATTCCCTTATCATCGCCATCGCATCTCGCTGAGTTCTCTGGATAGTTCCATCTTACAAAAGAATGGCTTCTGGTCGTCTGAACAGTCCAGCTGGGCATGGCTGAGAGATCCATGCAATTAGTAGCATCAACTAAAATTCAGCTCGGTTGAATTATCGCGTCTTGGATCGTTTATTAAGTTTCAGAAGCATATGTTCCAAAGAGGAACAACAGTCACAAAACACATTCAACGGAAGAGGGATGCACAGACTGCAGACAGTAGGTTCTCAAGCCGCTGTCTGCAGACCTCTTGTCGTAGTAAACAAGGACTAAGCACTTTTTTCCCTCTTTGCAAATATTGGTCGACAATCAGAAGGTGGGGAAATCGGCTTGGCTCAGACATCAAGAAAGGAATTAGCAGCATTAGCTCTCAAGCCAGGCAGGACTAAAGCTCTTAGACGGCATCTGTGAATGTTAAACAAGCCTTAGTTATATCATCACAGACGAGCCCATTTTTGCAGATCTGATCGGCGGAAGAGATGGCGATTCCCCTCGCCACGACCACCTCCACCTACCGCCACCACCACTGCTGCCGCTGGGCACCCCTGCACCTGCCACCACCACCACCGCCGCTACGCGCACGCCCGCCGCCGCTCCCATACTCTCAGTAGCGCCTCCCCGCAAGGCCGCGGACGATGAGGCGTCTCAGATACACGGATCTGGGCGTCCCCGCGTGCGAAGGGAGGATCTCAGCAGAGGAGAAGGAGATGGAAGAGGGCCACCGCACGAGGATGGAGAGGACGATGTGAAGGCCAGGGCGCAGGGACACCCCGAGGAAGCTGGTGACGCGGAATTGTGTGGAAGCGACGGCGGAGGAGTTGGCCCGGATGATCCCCATGGATTCCTCCTCTCCAGAAGAGGTAATTTCCTGGGCAAAAGCGGAGATGCACTCGCACCTCCCGGAGCAGAGGGCGAAGTGGCGAGCATTTTGGTCTCTGCAGAATTGAGCTCGACGTCGAGGAGCTGTGTCTCCACCCCACCATTGGAGCAGAGGATTGTGGTCTCACTGGATACAAAGCATCTGAGGTTTGAATTCGCCACTCCTCTCCGATGGGCAGGAGACCAGAACACAGCTCGACGCTGCCTCGAATTTGGTGCAGAAATCAATCCTCTTGGCCATCCAAAAATGGTTCGTAGTCGTCGTTCTCTGAAGCCGATCACTACGGGCAATTGTGGGGGCCTCTCAATCCCGATCCCCCTCCCATCCTTGTCTGGATCAGGAGAGACTTAAACCTAGCCCGCTCGTTCGCCGCCGCCGACTGCCACCCGGCCTCGGGGGGCGATCCCACCACCCTACTACACCCATCATCCTTAAAGGCATAGATCTGAAGCTGCGTGAAGAAATCAGAATCATGGCGGAAGCGCAAGGGAGAGGGCGTGGCCGCGAGAGGGGAGGAAACCCTAGAAACAACAAATAGGGAGGCCAAACATCGGGGGATTTGGAGCTCCACCCCCAGGTAATTGGCCCAAGTTTGATTCTCAATATGGACCTCCCCCCCCTCAATTTCAATTTGGCTTTGAATTCCCTGGAGGCCCCCCAGATCCCACTCAGTATAGGAGCAAGGATTCAGTACTTCTGTGGGTGGCAACCAACAAAAGAAGGGAAGAAACATGAACAAGGCAAAGCAACCTGTCAACAAGTTTGATGAGCTGAATGCTACAGAATATGCAGATGTCATCTGCAATAGTTATGAGGAGCCTGGACACCACAAGACCAACTGCCCCAAGCCACTTGCCTGTTACATCTGTAAAGTGGTGACACATAAGGTAGAGGACTACCCAGTGAGAAAGAAGCCAAGGAACCCAACAAAATTTGTTGGCAGTGGAGCCCCCGGGCTTCAATATCACCAAATTGATGTCCCTGGTGTGAATGAACAACACACTAGAACTAAGAGGAATATAGGAATGGTCTTTGTGGAATCAGGACAGGTTACAAAGAAGGAGCTAGCTCACAATTTCTTTCTGATTTACAAAACCAATTGGCCATGGCAGATAAGGGTGCTTGATGATTGGACTTTCTTGGTAAAGTTTCCTCCTCATATCCCAGTAGAAAGTGTGGCTAGATATCCTCTCTTTAGCCTACCTGAGATAGAAGGAGTCACAATGAATGTGGAAGTGTGGAAAGGAACCCTAGAACACCATAGTGAATTGCAGAAGGTTTGGCTTCAACTGGATGGGGTTGCACCAGCCTGGGCTGAGTGGGCAGTCTTGGAGCAGTTTGCATCTGTTTTGGGGACCCTGATTGATGTTGATTGGCAAGGAAACTTCAAATCATTCTTTGAGGTAGTCAGAATCAAGATGAAATGCAAGGATCATACAAAAATCCCCCCTGAAAGGCTGTTTGGCATAGGAGACAAACTGTTCAGGATTGGTATCATTGTAGAACCACCAGAAGAAGACCTAGAAATGGATGATCTGTTAGAAGATGAACTAACTAACAAAGCAAATGGCAACAAGCTGGACAAATCCAAAAAGGAGGAATAAAATACCAATAGAGAAAAGGGAAACATTGGAGGAGGATCCACTCCCTCCCTCCAAAGCAACAAATATGCTAACAGCACCTCAAGCCAGAACTCCAAACAGAAAGTGTTTGACTATCTCAAGCAGCTACAAGACCCACGTGGTATGGAGCAGAGCTACAACATCTTGCAAGGGATGGAACTAGAAGAGGATGAGGATGAGATGGAAGACCTGCTAACTGAAGATGGTGAAGCTATAGCTGGAGATGAAGAAGAGGTGATTTTCAGTCCTCGGCTCAACCCAGGAAATGCTTTCAGCTCTCAGCCTTCACATGATGAACAGTGGCGCAACATGAGACCAAAGAAGGGAAAAGCAAATGGGGCCCAGTACAGGCATTCAGGAAGAACAACAGGGTTGAAGTGGGGGGCAGATCCATGTTGGAAATTGTAGTCAATACCAAGAAAGTGCGGAATTTGGAAGTCTCGAAGAAAGACATTCAAGGTACCATTGTTAAAAACTCTTTTGAGCTCTTTAGTAACCCTAATTTCCTTCAATTAGCTGAGAAAATAGGGATAGAGATAGATACTAGCTACAATGTTCCTGTAGAAACTAGCTCTGGCAATTCTCTGCCTTTGTCTGAAGGACAAAATGCAGAAAAAACTACTCAAAATAATTCTGAATTGCACAATGGTACTGCTGATAAACAAAAGAGCAAGATAGATAATAAAAATAGTTTGTATCAAGTAGAGGAGAGGCCTGAAGGGTCCCTAGATATCACTAGCTTAATTGACTACCCTAGACTCACAAAAACCTCTTCAGCAAAGGGACCTGAAGGGTCCCTACCCAAGAAAACCTCATAAACCAATGTATTTCACCTGATACCCCCTCAGGATTGAATATAATCCCCTGTGGGCACATGGACCAGAGTGTGTTGTGGAGTCTAGTCTCCAAAAAAGGGCGGGGCAAGCACCCTAGGAAACGCATGATGCAATGAATGCTTTATTCTAGAATATTAGAGGGATAACAAATCTAGCGAAAAACCCTGCATTATTGAGTCATTAGCTAAACATAGACCTAGTATAGTGGATTTTCAGGAAACAAAGAAAGATAAACTTTTACTTCCTTTCTAAAGTCTATTAGTGGTGATAAACGTTACAGTTGGCATCACCTACCTGTTGAAGGCACTCCAGATGGTGTGTTAGTGGGAGTAGATGTAGATGTTTTTGATATTATTAGTTGGAAGTCCCTCAAATACTCTGTCTCATGCAATCTAATGCATAAGACAAGTGAGAAAACTTTCAGGTTCATAGCAGTTTATGGATCACCATATGATGAGGGCAAGGATGAATTCATCTCTGAACTCCATAGTATGTTCATTGATGATCACCAACCCACTATTTTTAGGGGGATTTCAACTTGGTTAGATATCAGAAAGATAAGAATAATGGTAAGATCAACCATAGTTGGAGTGACAAATTCAATGCTTGGATCGAAATTTGGAACCTGTTAGAAATTAAAATGTCTGGTAGGCAATTTAGCTCGGCAAATAACCAGGATAGTTTGGTCATGAGCACTATAGATAGGGTTTTTTGTACCACCAAACTAGATGCTTTATTTCCATTAAGCAGTTCTCAAGCTCTCCCCAGGGCTGGTAGTGATCACACTCCTATTCTGTGGGACTCTGGCATAGATAGTACCCCAAAAAGATCAAGCTATAAATTTGAGAAATGGTGGTTACTTAGGGCTGAATTTAAAGAGCTTGTAGAGAAAAATTGGTCTGCCCCTGTCAAAAGTGCCACCCCTGTCGTGGAATTATCACGGCAGATGTCCTACCGAAAGGACTTAGTCATAGGGCCATCGCAACTAGGAAGCTTAAAGGGGTTAATCGGGACAAAGGACACGAGAGGTTTTATACTGGTTCGGCCCCTTACGGTGAAGGTTTCAATGACCAAGTAGCGAATCCGCTAGCTTAGCTATCGATGTGCTGTTTCTTGTCCTAAGCCACCGCCGGGTTGTCCCCTTATATATACGGGTTGACGCCTGGCGGCCTACAGAGTCCCGGCCGGCTCATAAAACGTATCCGGCTCGGTGACTTCTTTTATATGCCTTTCTTTACAAGTCTTCATTTACATATGGCGGTTTAAAATATTGGGCCTTAAGCCGCCTCTGGGCTTAGGCCTTCTACAAGTCTTAATAAACTATCACCTTGAATGTTTACTGGGCTTCTTCTCGTAACCCGCCACTGGGGTTGACTCGGCCCCTCCTGGGCGGGTCATACCTGGTATCTATATCCCCAACATTATGCCCCAGGTTGATTTGAACTTTGTTCTTTGTCAATCTTCAACACTTAGACGAAATCCATCTTCCTCTCTTTATAAAAACTCTGTAACCCGCCATGACGTCATCTTCTGAAAACACGAAAGCCTGCTATGACGTCATCTTCAACGGATCTTTATCTTTTAATGTCTTCTGAGAATCGAGGCGTCCGTTTAGCTGGATAATCATTATTTTGGTCTTTCTCAATTTCCGCGCCTGCATATTCATTTATCCCCTTATAAATAGGCTTGGCTGGTCTTTCCCCTTTCTTCTTCTTCCTTCCATCTTCTCGCCACCTCTCTGCCTCTCGAGCTTCGCCGTTGCCACAGCGCCCGCCGTCGCCTCTCAACGTCGGCCGCTGCATCACCCTGAGCTTGTCCCGAGAACCGCGATGACCCTTCATAGAAGCTCTACATTCATAAGTTCCTATCTTTCCGTGCCCTTAGATCTGTTTAGGGTTACGAGTTCATCGGTGTTCTTCGCCATTCATCATAGACCTCCTTGAAGTTCCTTCTCCGTACCCTCTTTTGATCCAGAAGAAAAGTAGAACTTATGTGGTAGTAGTTTTACGCCCATTTTAGATGCTAGTAGGTCCCTTTCCTTTGTACAGATACCTTCTTAAAGCTGATGAACTCCTCCGCAGTCGTCTTTTAGGTCTAAATTTATCTTTCTTTTCTGACCTATTTTGATCCAGAATAATAGCAATAGCTTGGGAAACTTGTTTGTCTCAACACTTAACCAATTCTGTTTCTGGCTTCTTTCGAATGTCTTTAGTCATGGCGGCTTATCACGCTGGCTCACTTATCCTTTATATGTCATTAGCCCTTTCTTAAGCCGCCATTACTCATTTGTACCATTATCATTTAACTTTTAATTTCACCATCGAATATAACCGGCATATCGCTTTCCTTTCAGTTTGTCCTTTGCTCATCATGCCGCCAAAAGCACCAACGGTCTGCAACTGGGTCCCCTCCACGGTAACTGAAGATAACTTGAAAGAATTTGTCACCATTGGATTTTTGCCAGAGAAAAACATTATGTCTTATCGTGCTCCTAACCCGGACAAGGAACGGCCTAATCCCAAAGACGGTGAAGTTATTGTGTTCACTGACCATATGAATCAGGGTTTTTCACCACCCAGCTCAAAGTTCTTCAGAGACGTTCTTCATTTTTTCAAACTTCACCCTCAAGATCTTGGACCCAATTCCATATCCAACATCTGCAATTTTCAAATTCTCTGTGAGGTGTATCTTCAAGAAAAGCCGACTGTGGAACTCTTCAGAGAGTACTTTTATTTGAACCGCCAGAATGAGTGTACCAACGGCCCTAACTTGGAACTCGGTGGAATCTCAATTCAGCACCGATAGGGCGCCATCTTTCTCTTAATAGTATTACCGAGTCATCCCAAAGATTGGAATCAGACCTGGTTCTATTGCCAAGATACGTCACCAGCCAATGAAAAACCACTGCCGGGTTATCATGCGGATCGTCTGGATTCCAAGTTTGTGCTCCCTGATAAACTTACTGCTGCTGAACGCAAGAAGCTTATTCCATCTATTAAAAGGATTCAAGCTTTATTGGGGAATGGCTTAACCGGAGTGGATCTGACCCGTTGCTGGATCTCATGGCGGGTCATCCCTCTAAGTCGTCGATCCAAATTGATGTATGAATATGGTGGAGGCCGAGATGACTCTCTGCGTCACAGCTCTGTACAACTAACTGAAGAAGATATTGTTGCAATGTCAACTATCCTTGTGAACAGCAAATATGAGGAGTGCAGTAAGGTTGGGTTAAACCCCTTCTGAAAACTTAACCCGGCACCCGAGGTGAAAAAACCCTGACCCCTTTCTCTTTTTGTGTTTTCCTCGGTAGTTTTAAATACTTGCATGGCCTTTTATCCTATTTATTTGTTTACAGGCCAAATCTGACTTCTGGAAGGCCAAATATGACCATGAAGCTGCCAAGAAGGCTAGAGATGTTGCCATAGCCGCCAGGAAGACGACCCGGAGGTCCAAGAAGAAGAGGAGCACTGCCTCAGACCTGTTAAAGCTTGACGATGTTACTGAGTCAGAGGTAGCCCTTGACTCCCTTGGCCAGTTTTTAATAACCTTATTGACACTGACTATTGCCAGGATGACACGGGGTCCAGCCAGGCCGTAGAAGAAGAGGTAACTATTTCCTCCGACTCAGCCCATTTGCCAAGATAGAAACTTCGACTAGTAACCCGAAAAGTAAGGTTTTCGCACCCTTTGGCTTATTTGGACCCTCATTTTCTTTTGAAAAAGCAGCAACATGAGAGCCACCGTCAAGCCCGGAATAATGACAATGATGAACCGCCTTCCGTTTTACAACAAACTCCTCAAAAACGCTAGAATGAGGTTTATTTCATCTTTGTCTTTTGCTTCCATTCATGGATCTATTCCCTTGCATTACTAACTTTATTTTACCTTTGCAGGAGGTTTCTCGCTCTTCTGGCGACTCATCTCAGACTCAATTTCTGGCTTTCAAGACTGCCCCTAGGTAAGGAAAATCGTCTTTCCTCTGCATCTTTAAAACTGCATTATTATACTAACTGTCTCATAAAAAATCTTTCTCAGTGGTCAAGCGAAGTCCAAAAAAGCTAAGGTTATTAAACCGGCAGAAGACCCAAGAAATCTTGCACCTGAACCGGCAACATCAACTCCTCCCGCTCAATCTGAAGTGCCAGAAGATCCGGCTGTCCATGCTCAATCGGACCCTCCTGAGCCGTCAGCTGATGATACCATTGTTAATCCCTCTACTGTCAGACCATCGGGTTCAGCTAACCCGCCAACGTCTTCTAATCATGACATTCTGATCACTGGCAGCAGATTTGTTCTGCCGGGTAATCTGACTGTGCTAGCCAGGCATTCTGCCAAACAGGAGGTCTTAGAAAGGCAGAAAGTACAGTTTGATATCTCTCACTACACTCATCTGAATGCTAGTGACATACTGTCTGGCTATCTTAGTCATGTGCATTCCATCCGTGAGTCGGAAATTGAGATGGTCGAGCAATTGCAGCTAAAATATGAGGTATGTTTTCTGGCTTACTTATACTCTGCCAGCCCCCAAGTCTTCAGATGATGACCCTGAATGATCTGTAGACTTTATGATATAGGTTGATACTTTGTCACTAAGCTTTTTGAAAGTCCAATAGAGTAGCGTAAACTTCACCTGTAGTCCCCAAGGGCCGGCTCAATTTATCATAAATGATCCGGTACTTAACTTCATAATTGTCTTTTACTAGTCCCAATAAGTATTGCAATCCGGCTCAATCTTGAGAAACTTTCTGAATATCATGCATTAGCCCCCAAGTGCCAAGTGTTGTTACTTTGTAAAACACTTGGGACTTGAAACATAGAAGAGTCATAAAAAATTGCTTTGGCAGACATTAGCCCCCAAGTGTCAAGTGGTATTGCGGTGCAAAGTACTTGAGACTTGAACCCTTATAACTTCTAATTTAAGCCTTGACAGACCTGTGTATGTTTTGTAGAACGCCCTATTTGAAATGGGCTCCCAATTAACTCATGCAAAGACCCGGCTAGCGGATCAAGAGGCAGAAATCAAGACTGCTGACTCTAAACTCCAATTGAGTCTTTCTGAGATAGAAAAATTGAAGACCAGCTTGACTGCAAAGAAGAAATCTTGGGCTGAAGAAAAGACGCTGCTGGTACAACATGCTGAAACAGCTGAGGCGGCTCTTGAGGAGGTTACCACGGAGCTCACCGGCTTAAAGGACCGTGTGTCTCAAATGGTCTCCGCCATCTTTGGTAAGTCATCTGTATTAATCATGTATACCTTATTTTGACCAGGAATATAAGCCGCCTACTGAGCCTTTGTTAAAAAACACTCGCAGGTCCACGAAGCAAAAATCTGAGCCAAGACAGTGTGACTAAGCTAAAGGCAGTTTATACCTTGGTGGAGCAATTGTCTACTGGTGCTCAACAAGCACTTGCTACTATCTCCCCTGCCAACCAAGGTTCCAACTGGTTGAGTGACATTTTGAAGAAATTATCAATCTTACCCACCAGGTTTCAAGAGGTAAAACGATCCTGTGCCAGAGCCGGAGTCCTTACTGCCATGAGCCACTCCAAAGCTTGGGTGCCAGATGTAGACCCGGTGGATGTGGCTAAGGGGTACCCTACAGTGAAGGAAGACGGGACTCCATTTGAGCAAGAGGACTTTATTGCATGTGTGAGGGGAGTTCGACCTCAAGCTACCATTCTTGGAGAGGAGACCAACATCAATAAATATCAGCCGGGTTTTGATATGGAGAATAAGAAGATGGAGACTCCCTCTTATAAGGTGATAGACCTTATCCCGCCGGTTCGTCAACACACTTTTGCTCCGGAAGTTGACCCAGTCGGCCTGATTGACGATGAAGCGGAGTTCATTGCTTTGAACAACTTTGACTGGTCCAATCCCAACTTCCAGCCAATAGAAGGAGGTGAATCGGCAAGGGGGGAATCATAACCATCTTGCGGGCTCTCAAAGCCTTGTAATAGATTAGTTTGAAAACTGCATATTTTGCCTATGCCATCGTGCATAAGATGTTGCATATGACTCTTTGCCCATGATGTCAATGCATGTTATGCGTTACATCCGTGGTTACATCTGTAATGTTTTAACTCTTTTCCTGTAAAAAATGAAAGAGCTGGCCTGGTGGTTTAGCACCGAACGGGTCAAAAATACCTGGTATATGACTAATGAAATTATCATAGTAGAAAAGCCAGAACTAGATGTAAAATAAACATGGCTGAAACACAGAGAAACCTGTTCATGAATGACACTGTCATACATGTGTTCTTTGAATCTGGACTGTCGGTTTACATGACTCGGATGATGAGGTTGATGACCCAATCTTTTTGAGAAGTCAATGCTTCCATATACCTGATGACTATCATGCCTTGGCGGCTTATTGTCAAATAGTCAAGCCGGCTTAAATAAAAACCATACTAATAGTTTAGATTTGAGACAATAAAAACCAGTAAGACAAAATATCAGATTTCAAACAACATAAATTTGGGGGTTTCTGATTCGAATACGATCAGTAAACCGGACCAAAGGGGTTAAGCTAAGATTCGAATACGATCATATAGCCCCCAGTGGCTTTGGCATTGCGCCGATCAAGAGGGTACCAACAGCTATGTTCTCTTTGGTTCGAATATGACCTATGTTTGAACAGGAGGCCCCCAAATGACCTTGAGAGGTTTTTCTCGACCCTGATTTGAATAAGATCCAAGTCGGACCCAAAAGGGGTTAAGCTATGATTCGGATACGATCAAGAAGCCCCCTAATGAGTTTGGCTTTGAGCCGATCAAGAGGGTTACGACAGCTATGTTCTCTTTGGTTCGAATACAACCTATGTTTGAATAGGAAGCCCCCAAGTGACCATGAGGTTTACAGCTAGATTCAAATACGATTATAAGCCGGACCAAAAAGGTTAAGCTAGATTCAGATACGATCAGCTCCTTAATAGTCATTTAAATAATGAAAATAGTAAAGATATATGATCCTTGAAGAGGAAAAAGACAGAGGGCCTGCTTTATTACTTATCATAGTATATACAACGTCAAAGTATGTACATGACGAGAGCCGGTAGCTCAGGTGTAGTATGGCCGAAGCTTAGCAATGTTCCACGACCGGCGGGTTTCCTCCTCCGACTTACGTGAGTCTTTGTGCTCTCGAACGTCAATGAGGTAATATGACTCATTGTTTAAGTTCTTGCTGACCACAAAGGGTCCTTCCCAAGGTGAGGATAGTTTGTGGGCATCAGACAGATCCTAGATGAGCCGGAGCACCAGGTCACCTTCTTGAAAGGTCCTGGACTTAACTCGGCGGCTGTGATAACGGCGCAGGTCATGTTGATAAATTGTTGATCGAGCTACCGCCAAGTCTCTCTCCTTATCTAACAAGTCAAGCGCATCCTGTCGGGCTTGTTCATTATCAGCTTCAACGTAAGCCGCCACGCGAGGTGAGTCATGACGGATGTCACTAGGCAGCACTGCTTCCGCTCCATAAATCATGAAGAAAGGTGTATAACCTGTAGACCTGTTAGGAGTGGTGTTGATACTCCACAACACCGAGGGTAATTCCTCTACCCAACAACCCGGCGTCCGTTGTATGGGAACCATAAGCCGGGGCTTGAGACCTTTTAAGATTTCCTTATTTTCTCTCTCAGCTTGACCATTGGATTGAGGGTGAGCTACTGAAGAAACATCAAGCTAAATATGCTCACGTTGACAAAACTCCTCCATAGCACCTTGGGACAAATTAGAGCCATTGTCAGTGATAATGTTGTGTGGAAAACCAAAGCGAAAAATCACCTTTTTCATGAACTGAACCGTTGTGGCTGCATCACACTTGCTCACTGGCTCGGCCTCAACCCATTTTGTGAATTTGTCAACTTCCACTAAAAGATGTGTCTTTTTATCTTTGGACCTTTTGAAAGGTCCAACCATGTCAAGTACCCAAACTGCAAACGGCCAAGTGATTGGAATCATCCGCAACTCTTGAGCCGGCACATGCACTCGTCATGCAAATTTTTGACATCCATCACACCTACTGACCAGATCCTCCACATCAGCGTGAGCCGTTAGCCAGTAAAAACCATGACGAAAAAGCTTTGGCCACAAGAGACTTTGACCCGGCGTGATGACCACAATCCCCTTCATGGATCTCACGAAGTATTTCTTGACCTTCTTCAGGAGAAACACAACGCTAAAACGCTCCAGTGATGCTGCGATGATACAACTCTCCGTCAGAAATCGTCATTGACTTGGACCACCGGGTTATCTGTCGGGCCAGTGTCTCGTCCTCTGGCAACTCGCCTCGGGTCATATAAGCCAGGAACGGCACTGTCCAAGCTGGAATGACATGGAGAGCCGCCACCAACTGTGCCTCCGGGTCAGGAATGGCCAAATCTTCCTCTATAGGTAACTTAATAGACGGGTTATGTAAAACGTCTAAAAATGTGTTAGGTGGCACCGGCTTACGCTGAGATCCCAACCAGCTTAAGGCATCGGCTGCTTCGTTCTTTCTGCGGTCAATGTGTTCCACTTGATAACCCTTAAAGTACCCTGCAACAACGTTGACCTCGCGGCGATAAGCCGCCATGGGAGGATCCTTGGAATCCCACTTGCCTGACACCTGCTGAGCCACCAAATTTGAGTCACCTAGACACCGTACCCGGCTCAAACTCATTTCCTTAGCCATTTGAAGACCATGAAGCAAGGCCTCGTACTCAGCTGCGTTGTTAGTGCATGAAAACATCAATCGTAACACATAACAAAATTTGTCACCTCGAGGAGAGGTTAAAACAACTCCAGCCCCCGATCCTTCCAATTGTCTAGACCCGTCAAAGTGAATTGTCCAATATGTGTTGTCTGGCTTCTCCTCCGGTATCTACAACTCTGTCCAGTCATTAATGAAGTCAACCAGTGCTTGAGACTTGATTGCAGTACGTGGCACATATTTTAAACCATGAGATCCAAGTTCAATGGCCCACTTGGCGACTCGTCATGTGGCTTCTCTATTTTGAATAATGTCTCCTAGAGGAGCAGAGCTAACCACAGTAATTGGGTGACCCTGAAAATAATGCTTGAGCTTCCGGCTTGCCATGAACACCCCATAAACAAGCTTCTGCCAATGTGGATATCTCTGTTTAGACTCAATGAGCACCTCACTGACGTAGTAAACCGGCCGTTGAACCGGATGTTCTTTGCCAGCCTCCTTGCGCTCTACAACAATGGTTGTTGTCGGTGTCAAAACTGGCGGATCTCGGGTAGGGGGTCCCGAACTGTGCGTCTAAGGCGGATGGTAACAGGAGGCAGGGGACACGATGATTTACCCAGGTTCGGGCCCTCTTGATGGAGGTAAAACCCTATGTCCTGCTTGATTTATTCTTGATGATATGAGTATTACAAGAGTTGATCTACCACGAGATCGGAGAGGCTAAAACCTAGAAGCTAGCCTATGGTATGATTGTATGTTGTCCTGTGGACTATAACCCTCCGGTTTATATAGACACCGGAGAGGGTTAGGGTTACACAAGGTCGGTTACAAAGGGGGAGATATACATATCCGTATTGCCTAGCTTGCTTTCCACGCCAAGTAGAGTCCCATCCGGACACGAGACGAAGTCTTTAATCTTGTATCTTCATAGTCTAACAGTCCGGCCAAAGCATATAGTCCGGCTGTCTGGAGACCCCCCAATCCAGGACTCCCTCAGTAGCCCCTGAACCAGGCTTCAATGACGATGAGTCCGGCGCGCAGTATTGTCTTCGGCATTGCAAGGCGGGTTCCTCCTCCGAATACACCACGGAAGAATTTGAATACAAGGATAGTGTCTGACCCTGCAAAATAAGTTCCACATACCACCGTAGAGAGAATAATATTTCCACAAATCTAATCTGCTGACACGTTTTGGCAACATGACATCATGCAATGGCTCGGTGATTATTCGAACCGTTTTTCTTTAACCAGCCCCGCACATAACGCGAGGCGGTTTCTTGACACGTCTTGTCAAAGCAGAGATCGTGTCCCCCTTATTGCGGGATTCTCATCAATACGGGCGTGGGTAACCCAACCGCGCCATCAACCACGGTGCTTGGGGGATAAGCGAGTTTTACCAGGCTAGTGGGGCGCATAGTTTCGTCCGCCCTTATAAAGGGATAAGGTTTAACCTTTTTCTACCCACGCCTTCTTCCTCCTTGCTCATCCATTCTCGCGCACTCGAGCTCCAACGCCCATGTCCACATCTTTCTCCTCAACCTTCTCCAAACATGTCCGGAGCGGGAGGAAAGTGGATGGCTTCCTCCATTACAGAGGGACACATCAAAAAGCTACGCAGAGCCGGATACTTAGCCGCGAATATCGCGCATCGGCTGCCCGCCGCGGGGCAGATCGTCCCTACCCCGGAACCTCATGAGAGGGTAGTTTTCCTCCACCACTTCCTCCGCGGACTGGGATTTCCCCTTCATCCATTCGTCCGCGGTCTCATGTTCTACTACGGGCTGGATTTGCATGATCTGGCCCCGAACTTCATCCTCAACATTTCGGCGTTCATCGTCATCTATGAGGCTTTCCTCCGCATCCGCCCCCACTTCGGCCTATGGCTAAAGACCTTCAATATCAAGCTGAAGGTGGTGGGCGGCCAACAAGCAGAATGCGACGGAGCCATGGTGGGCAAGATGCCCAATGTTATATGGCTTGAAGGCTCCTTCGTGGAGACCATAAAGGGGTGGCAATCAGCGTGGTTCTACATCACCGAGCCGCGCGACACCAAATGGGTGGCTGCCCCTGAGTTTCGATTCGGATTTCCTACACGGCTCACTTCCTGGAAAGAGAAGGGCTTGTCGCGGGGTTCATCGGTGGAGCTGGACGGACTCCAGAAATGTATCCTGAACATGACAAGCAAGAAGCTCAAGCTTGTCAACATAGTCCAGGTCATGCTCATCCGCCGGATCCTCCCGTGCCAACAACGGGACTTCAACTTGTGGGAGTTCGACCCGGCCCAGCATCAGACTCTGAGCGAGCTCTTCGACACGATGCACAAGGACGTCTGGAAGGTGCTGTTCAAGGGTGCCGAGGTCCCTCCCTCTATCACCGAAGACCGCGGGCTAAGCGCCGAGCGCATTCGGTGAGTTCTATACATCCGGTAGGATATTTATATCCCCTAGCTTAACCATGTCCGGGGTCTGATCTCCATGCCTTTGACAGGACTGGGTGGAGATGTCGGGGCAGATTAACTGTCCGGCCCCTCTGCCCGAAGACACTGTGGAAGCTCTCCTGACGGAGATGCTGACTCCGGCTCCTTACCAGGTGCCGGAGAAGACCAAGAAAGCCAAGGGAACCCGAAAGAGCTCCCGGCGCCAGGTGTTATCGGACTCATCATCCAATAACTCCGCGACACACTCCTCCCTCGAAGACGAGGAGGAAGATGAAGATGTTCCCCCTCCAGTCGGGGGAGACAAGAAAAGGAAGGCCGCCCCTACTAGGGGGGCGAAGGGTCCAAGAAGGGAAGGACTCTCCTTCCGGACTACTCCACCACCGCCGCTGAAGGTGAAGACGAGTGCCTGCTCAGGGCCAAGCCCCTGGCGAAGTCGTAAGTTTTCGGATACCAGAGTAACTCATAGCATTCCTTTGTCGCACTGCTTCTCATAACACCGAATTATGATTGTGCAGACCGCCCCGAACCCGTATCGATGTATCCTCGTCGGACGGCTCCCTGGGCTCGTCGGATATGGATAGCGATCCACTTCCGACCGCCACCTCACCTTGCCCTATGGACAACGCCGAGGTGTTGTCTCAAGAGGCACTGGATCAAGCGGAGACAGTCCTGGAGGCGCCTCAAAGCGACCCTCTGGACTCCGGGAGCAGGGGGAGCAAAGCCCCTGAGGGCTCCGAGTTCAGCCCTGAGCCGAACACTGCGCCGGAACCTCCAGTGGTTCCGGACTCGGGCAGGCGGCGTCCTTCCAAGAGGGGCAAGACGCCTGTGCCGGTGACCTCTGCCCATCTAGAGGCACCGGACAATCTGCTGGGAGCGCTACGCAGCGCTTCCATTGACGAAGAGCACCGCACTATTATGAGTGCGGTGATCAAGAAGGTTCAGTCCGCTAAGAACGGACTGACTGAAGCTTGTGCCAGCCTTCTAACAGGCTTTGAGGTAAGTATTCAAAATATAGGAAAAATATTACCGCATAGACAGTAGCCCCTGATGCTCAGTTCGGTGTTCACAAAGAAAAGCCGAATAGAGGATCGAACAATATCGCAGGAGTCTAACATAAGTATGTCTATATGCGTATGCAGGCTTTGCTGCTGGCCTCTGCCGCACAGACTGCGGAGGTTGCCGCATTGAAGTAGGACCTCGAGGGGTCCAAGAAAGAGCTCGGCCTTGCCAAGAGGCAGCTCGAGGAGAACAAGGGTAAGTAATACCCTGTCTATAGATATGTATATATAAAAGAAGACGCGATTGCAAAATGACAGGATCATCGTCAATTTGCCAGGGGCCACGACCCTAAAGCAAGCGCTATCCGAGGCCAAAGACAAAGCGGCCAAGGAGCGCACCGAGCGGGAAAGGCAAGAGGCACGGGTGGGCGAGGTGCAGCAAGAGCTCCAAGCTCCCGTGTCGAAGCATGAGGCGCTGGAGCGTGACTCGAAGACGCGAGAGTCCGAGCTTGCCGCGGCCCTCGAAAGCACGAAAAATGCCAAGGCTAAAGCCCAAAAAGCCCTCCAGGAGATTGAGGCGATGAAGAAAATAGCGGCGGGTAAGGCATTCTTTATGCAGAGCAAGCATGTGAAAGTAAATTACTTGTTACTTACCCGAATCCGGAGCTCTCCAGGAGCGTTCACAGATTTTCCCCGCAGTGTGTCGGATGCCGCGCAGTTTTACCAGGCCGAGGAGGGAATCTCAACGGAGAAGTTGTTCTGGTCTCAGTATACTGGGGCCGAACACCCGATGCCCATGAGCGACTAGCTAAAGCAGCTGGTTGAGCTACATAAGGCGGCCGAACAGGCCATGAAGGGCTTTATAGTCCGGATGTGGCCTGGCGACGCCCTTCCCAACAGCTACTTCGGCCTGGTGAGGCGGCTCGTGGATGCCTGCCCACGGCTGGAAGTCATCAAGCGGTCCGTCTGCACCAAAGGTGCACGCCGGGCTTTCGCCCGTGTGAAGGTGCAATGGGCCAAGCTGGATGCCGTGAAGCTGATCAAGGAAGGGCCGCGGGCAGGCAAAGAGCATCGCCACCCCGAGATGTACTATGAGGGTGTCCTGAAGGGTGCCCGTCTCGTAGCGGACGAGTGTATGCAAGATGTAATATTTGAGTAGACTCGCTCGTGTAATCCTGTATCTATGAAAACTTGTTCATATGCGCTATGCAACGCTTGTTTGAATTTAAAATATTGCCTTCTGTTTGGCTGTTTATCAAATCTAAGAGATGGCTAGTCGTCGGCTTCTGCCCCCATGCCACGAGTGTTGGGGTGTTCGGGATAAACTTGAGCACTCTTGTTCCCATTTTTGGGTCCTTCGAGGGAGGTGCTCAGCACAACGAACAAGGCAATCGGACTATAATGCGTTATCACTCTCACTTAGCCATTGAATTCTATAATTTTAAATTTCGGCGAAGCCCCTAGTATTCGGAAGGCCGAATCTGGGGTGCGATACACGCCTTAAGCCGGACAGGGCCGACTCCTCGCTCTAAGCGGCATAAGTCTTTAAGGACTCAAAAACCTCTCGAACAACGACCAGTCTCTCGCCTTATCATGACAGTGAGTTTTAGCTTTCTCTACTGAGGTGCTTAGCCCAGCAGAACCGGGGCACAATCGCAGTAGTTCTCCCAGTGCTACCTTAGCCGATATAGCGGAATGTAAGGTACCAAAACATGGGAGACGGACAAACCCAACTATTGACCCAAGACATGATTCGGAGCTGATGCATATAGTGCTATAAGTTCGGGGTGCCGCACTGTCGAAAGTGTTCGGACTTCTCACGCCGTATTGTGTGGTATACTTAAGCCCCTAGCGTATTGGCCATACCAGAGTGTACGGGTGCTGGATGTCATGAATGAACATATATATATATATATATATATATAAAGAAGAATGCAATAAAAGCCTTAATGCAATGCATTGTTTATTAAAAACATGTGTTAGAGCAGATACAGGTAGTGCGATAAGCAAAAAGTAGGACTATGTCCCCTCCAAGGGCAAGCTGAGGAATAATATTAAAGCAAGTATTTCACTCGTTATCGTAATCCACCTGGGAGTTCCGTGGTGTGATGTAGCTTTCTGCCTCCTTGGTTGCTGCATCATGTGTTCGGCAATCATGCTGCCGGACAGGGTTTCCAGAGATTAATGTCCTGAAAGAGAAAAATAACCAAGTGGGAAGCCCCTAGTGCGGTTTAAGCCGCGTATTGGGGCGTGCCGTAGTTGTGCCCCCTCCCACCTGTGCCCATGGTATTTTTAATGCGTAATTATGTACGCGTGGCACGAATTTCGCCATTTGGCTGGGGCCGGGGTGGGGGCCGCATTGATATGCGAGCTCGGGACGTGCCAGGCGGTCTAGTTACCGATTACTCCGGGCGCGCTTGAAGTTGTCCGTGTCCTTAATCGCCGAACTAGTGGATTGCCTTAAGAGGCTGCTTTGTGCTTCTGCTGCGAGGGCTGAAGTTTGCTCCTCCATGCGAAGAGAGCGCTCTGTGTTTCCATTGACTGTGATGACCCCCCGAGGTCCTGGCATCTTGAGCTTGAGGTATGCATAATGCGGTACCGCATTGAATCTTGCGAATGCGGTTCTCCCGAGCAGTGCATGATAACCACTGCGGAACGGGACTATATCGAAGTTTAACTCTTTGCTTCGGAAGTTATCCGGGGATCCGAAGACCACTTCCAGTGTGAATGAGCCTGTGCAATGAGCCTCTACACCTGGTATGACGCCTTTAAAGGTCGTTTTTGTGGGTTTGATCCTTGAGGGGTCTATACCCATTTTGCGCATTGTGTCCTGGTAAAGCAGGTTCAGGCTGCTGCCGCCATCCATAAGGACTCGAGTGAGGTGAAATCCGTTAATGATTGGGTCTAGGACCAGTGCGGCGAATCCGCCATGACGGATACTAGTGGGGTGGTCCCTGCGATCGTAGGTGATCAGACAGGAGGACCATGGGTTGAACTTTGGGGCGACTGGCTCCAACGCATATACGTCCCTGAGCGCACGCTTCTGCTCCCTCTTGGGGATGTGGGTTGCGTATATCATGTTCACCGTCCGCACTTGTGGGGGGGACCTCTTCTGTCCTCTGGTGTTCGGCTGCCGGGGCTCTTCCTCGTCATTGCTATGTGGCCCCTTATCTTTGTTTTCGACATTTAACTTGCCGGCCTGCTTGAATACCCAACAATCCCTATTGGTGTAGTTGGCTGGCTTGTCGGGGGTGCCGTGTATTTGACACGAGCGATTGAGTATGCAGTCCAAACTAGACGGGCCTGGAGTGCTTCTTTTAAATGGCTTTTTCTGCTGACCGGATTTAGAGCCTTTGAATCCGGCATTGACTGCTGTATCCTCGGTATTGTCGCTGTTAATGCGGCGCTTATGTTTGTTGTGACGTGACATGTCATTGCCGTCCCTGGTATCCGAAGTACCACGGTTCTTTGATATGTTATTACTGCAAGCCAGCCAGCTGTCTTCTCCCACACAAACGCGGGTCATGAGTGTCGTGAGGGCTGCCAAGATTTCGACTTTTCCTGTCCAAGGTGCCGGGCAAGCCACTCGTCGCAGATGTTATGTTTGAAAGCTGCTAGGGCCTCTGCATCCGGACAGTCGACGATTTGATTTTTCTTTGTTAGGAACCGTGTCCAGAATTGCCTGGCCGATTCCTCTGGCTGTTGAATTATGTGGCTCAAGTCATCGGCGTCTGGTGGTCGCACATAAGTTCCCTGAAAGTTGTCGAGGAATGCGGCTTCCAGATCTTCCCAACAGCCAATGGACTCTGCTGGCAAGCTGTTGAGCCAATGCCGAGCTGGTCCTTTAAGTTTGAGTGGGAGGTATTTGATTACATGTAGGTCATCACCGCGGGCCATGTGGATGTGCAGGAGGGAATCCTCGATCCATACCGCAGGATCTGTCGTGTCGTCGTATGATTCTATATTTACGGGTTTGAAACCCTCTAGGATTTGATGATCCATTACTTCATCTGTGAAGCATAAGGGGTGTGCGGCACCTCTGTACTGGGCTATATCGCGACGCAGCTCCAATGAGTCTTGCCCGCTGTGTTTGGCCCGGCCGGATTTACTTTTACTGTATCCGGCATGACGTTTACCGTCTCGCATAGTGGCGCGCCCTCGTGATCCGTAGATCGATCTTGCATGTTTTGCTTTGTCCTCCAATACGTCTCGCAGGTCTGGCGTATTTCCCATTGCCTTTTTATTTGAATGGCGTCGAGGTGTAGGCTGAGCTTTTGGCTGGAATGCCTCTCTATCGCGGCCACGAGGTGGTCGATCAGCCGCGTCATACGCTTCTTCCTCTAGTCGGGGTAGCAACCTGCATTTTGGGTAACTCTTGGAGGGGCGTTCGAGTTTATATTCCTCGGCCGCGAGGACTTCAGTCCATCTGTCAGCTAGCAGATCTTGATCAGCTTGAAGCTGCTGCTGCTTTTTCCTAAGGCTATTTGCCGTGGCTATAAGCCGGCGCTTGAAGCGCTCTTGTTCGATGGGATCCTCTGGCACGACGAATTCGTCATCGTCGAGGCTTGCCTCGTCTTCGGAGGGGGCATGTAATTATCATCCTCCGCCTCTCCATCTGCCGCTCTCTCTGGAGGGCTGGCCTCTCCATCCTCCTGTCCTAGATCGTGTAGGAGGGGATTGTTGCCATCTTCGGCACTATCCGGAGTGTTATTATCTCCTGTGCCGGTATCACCACTTTTGCTTTGGCGGGACTTAGAGCGGCGCCGCTAACGTCGGCGCTTGGGTTGCTTCTTGGAGGGGTCATCCTCCGCCGTCTCGTCGCCATTGCCTTCTTTGGGTGTGTCCACCATGTATATATCGTATGATGAGGTGGCTGTCCAGTGCCCTGTGGGCAGTGGTTCCTCTTCATCTCCCGCATCGTCGTCCATACCGTCGATGTCTTCGGAGTCGAAGTCGAGCATGTCGGTTAGGTCATCGACAGTGGCTACTAAGTGGGTGGTGGGTGGGCAGCGAATTTCTTCGTCATCCGCATCCCAATCCTGTCGGACATAGTTTGGCCAGGATCCTCCTGACAAGGAGAGAGACCTTAATGAGTTCAGTATGTCGCCAAAGTGCGAGTGCTGAAAAATATCCGCGGAGGTAAACTCCATGATCGGCACCCAATCGGATTCGCTAGGAACGGGCGCAGGCGGTTTGGAGTCCGTGGCCGGAGAAGGATCCGGCAGTCTGACAACACAGCTCTTGTGCAGGGTAAGGTCGATGTTTGGCTCAATCGCCGCTGAGGGTAAGGCCTCCATGGCGAGATCCATCCACCCGTCCATGGATGGCGCAACTGGCTCCGAATTGAGGGTCGGAGCAGCTGTCGGTGCGATCTCCTGAACACTGTCTGATGGTAGAGCTAAATCGTACTCATCGTGACCGTGTGACGCACAAGGCAGAGGCTCGAATCCGTCGAAGATCAAGTCTCTGTGGATATTGGTCGTGTAGTTTAGGCTACCAAACCCGACCTAGTGGCCAGGGGTGTAAATTTCGATATGCTCCAGATGGCCAAGCGAGTTGGTCCGCAGTGCGAAGCCGCTGAACACAAAGATCTGTCCGGGGAGAGAAGTCTCACCTTGGACTACATCGCTATCGATGATAGAAGGAGCCATCAAGCCTAACGGCGACGACACAGAGGAACTCTCAATGAAAGCACTAATGTCGGTGTCAAAACCAGCGGATCTCGAGTAGGGGGGTCCCGAACTGTGCGTCTAAGGCGGATGGTAACAGGAGGCAGGGGACACGATGTTTTACCCAGGTTCGGGCCCTCTTGATGGAGGTAAAACCCTACGTCCTGCTTGATTTATTCTTGATGATATGAGTATTACAAGAGTTGATCTACCACGAGATCGGAGAGGCTAAACCCTAGAAGCTAGCCTATGGTATGATTGTATGTTGTCCTGCGGACTAAAACCCTTCGGTTTATATAGTCACCGGAGAGGGTTAGGGTTACACAAGGTTGGTTACAAAGGAGGAGATATACATATCTGTATTGCCTAGCTTGCCTTCCATGCCCAGTAGAGTCCCATCCGGACACGAGACGAAGTCTTCAATCTTGTATCTTCATAGTCTAACAGTCCGGCCAAAGGAGATAGTCCGGCTGTCCAGAGACCCCTCAATCCAGGACTCCCTCAGCCGCATTGACAGCACGTGAGTTAGCAGCCACGTACAACAACAATGGCTCTTTCTCAACTAGAGCAGCAAGAACCGGTGGCTCAGCGAGCTGTTTCTTCAGATCCTCAAAGGCAGAGTTAGCAGCGTCACTCCAGACAAAGTCATCTGCCTTTTTCATCATTTGATACAACGGCATCGCCTTCTCCCCTAACCGGCTTATGAACCGGCTTAAGGCCGCGACGCGACCCGCCAACCGCTGAACGTCATTGATGCACACTGGTTTGGCCAGAGATGTAATTGCCTTAATTTTCTCCGGGTTAGCCTCAATACCTCTGTTAGACACCAAAAAACCCAAGAGCTTGCCAGCTGGGACTCCAAAAACACCCTTGGCCAGGTTAAGCATCATCTTGTAGACCCGGAGGTTATCAAAGGTTTCCTTTAGATCAGTCACCAAGGTTTGCTTTTCTTTGGATTTTACCACTATATCGTCCACATAAGCATGAACATTACGCCCAATCTGATTGTGAAGGCAATTCTACACACACCGCTGGTAAGTCACCTGGGCACTCTTAAGCCCAAAAGGCATAGACACATAGCAAAAGGCTCCGAACAGAGTGTTGAAAGCTGTCTTCTCCTGGTCCTTAACTGCCATCTTGATTTGATCATAACCCGAATAGGCATCCAAAAAACTCAAACGCTCACAACCCGTCATAGCATCAATGATCTGATCAATACGAGGGAGAGCAAAAGGGTCAGCCGGACAAGCCTTGTTCAAATCGTTGTAATCCACACACATACGCCAGGTGCCATTCTTCTTGAGTATAAGCACCAGGTTAGCCAACCACTCTGGGTGAAAAACTTCAACAATGAACCCGACCGCCAAGAGCCGGGCCACCTCTTCTCCAATGGCCTTGCGCCTTTCCTCGTTAAACCGCCGAAGAAACTGCCTGACCGACTTAAACTTCAGATCAATATTAAGAGTGTGCTCAGCGAGTTCTCTCGGGACACCGGGCATGTCAGAAGGCTTCCATGCAAAGATGTCCCGGTTCTCACGGATGAACTCGATGAGCGCGCTTCCTATTTTGGATCCAAGTTGGCACTAATGATGAACTGTTTGGATGAGTCGCCAGGCACAAAATCAACCATCTTGGTGTCATCAGCTGACTTGAATTTCAACACGGGTTCATGCTCCGTAGTTGGCTTCTTCAAAGACGTCATGTCTGTCGGGTCAACATTATCTTTATAAAACTTTAACTCCTTTGTTGCACAAACAGACTCAGCATAAGCGGCATCACCCTCTTCACATTCCAGGGCTATTTTCTGGCTTCCATGTACTGTGATGGTGCCTTTATAACCCGACATCTTGAGCTGTAGATACACATAACACGACGGAGCCATGAACTTGGCATAAGCCGGCCGTCCGAACAAAGCATGATATGGGCTTTTGAACTTAACCACTTCAAAAGTTAACTTCTCATCCCCAAAGGCTACTCCCAGCTCAATCTTACCAACTGGGTATGCCGACTTACCAGGCACGACACCATGAAAAACAGTGTTGGATTGTTTAAGACTCTTATCAGTCAACCCCATCTGACGAAATGTCTCATAATAGAGGATGTTGATGCTACTGCCCCCGTCCATGAGCACCTTAGTGAACTTATATCCACCAACTTGGGGTGCCACCACCAAGGCCAAGTGACCCGGATTATCAACCCAGGGAGGGTGATCTTCCCTACTCCACACAATAGGCTGTTATGACCATCTCAAATAACGTGGAATCACCGGCTCAACAGCATTTACAACCCTCTTATGAAGTTTCTGGTCCCTCTTGCATAAACTAGTGGTAAATACGTGGTACTGCCCACTATTCAACTGTTTTGGGTTACTCTGATACCCGGGCTGTTGCTGCTATTGCTGCTGATTACCTTGGCCGGATTGCTGATTATAGCCAGCTTGGTTACCCGGATGGCACTGGTCGTGAAAACCGCCTCCGCCTAAACCGGCGCCCGAGCCATGAAAGTCGCCTCTGCCTGAACCGCCACCAGGTCCGTGGTTACCATCGAACATGTTGGAATTTTTAAACACCTTCATGATCATACAGTCCTTCCACAGATGGGTAGCTGGCTTCTCCCGGGTGCCGTGTCTCGGACAAGGTTCATTTAGCAGCTGCTCGAGGGTAGGACCTGACCCGCCTGGCCGAGGAGGTGGCCTACCCTTGCGTCGTTGGTTGTTGCCCTGTGTATTGGTGTTAGCCATGAACTCATCAGCCTTACGTTTATTACCTCCCTCATTCACCGGGTTATGCTGGTGACCCTTACCGTTGTTGTTCTTCTTTCCTTTCCATGTCTTCTCTTCATCAGACGTGGGATCCTTGGTACTGTCAGAATCAGCATATTTGACTAGAGCCGCCATCAACTGGCCCATGTCATTACAATCATGCTTGAGCTGCCCCAGCTTCTGTTTCAGAGGTTCAAAACGGCAATTTTTCTCCAACATTAAGACTGCAGAGGCGGCATCCATCTTATTAGATGAATGTATTGTCTCCTTGACCCTGCGCACCCAATGGGTCGTGGACTCACCTTCCTCTTGCTTACAATTAGTCAGGTCCACGATTGACATAGGTTGCTTACATGTGTCCTTGAAGTTCTGAATGAATAGGGCTTTTAACTCCTCCCAGGAGCCGATGGAGTTGGGTGGCAACCCTTTCAACCAAGTGTGAGCTGTTCCATCCAACATCATAGTGAAATACTTAGCCATTGTTGCATCGCTGACCTCCAACAGCTCCATCGCCATCTCATAACTTTCGATCCATGCCCCAGGCTGCAAGTCGGCCGTGTAATTAGGCACCTTACGAGTCCCCTTAAAGTCTTTTGGCAAGCGCTCATTAGGTAGAGCCGGCACCAGGCAAGGGACACCTCCTATTCTTGTGGCCAGTCCTGCCTCAACAGAGGTTGCTGGATAAACCGGAAAAGTCTGATGAGCCGCCTACTCAGCTGCCATTTGAACCGCCCGCTCAGCCTCTTGACAGATCCTCTCCTGATTCACCAAGTTAAGGGCTCCATCCTGCGCCGGCTCATGCCTGCGTGGTTGGTTACGGTGTTGAGCATTGCTTGACATAGCGGCCGAGTCCATATGCCTGCTATAGCTCGGGCTCCGGCTTGGCCGAGGGGTTGAATTGATTCTGTCTCGGCTATAAGAGTACGCATCATGTTGTGCCAGAGCCGTCTGAAGAAGTTCTCTCAACCTTCGTGTCTCGATTGCTGACGGAGAGTCGCCTTCCATCGGGAGAGCCGCCAAACGAGCCTACGCAGTGATGAGATTCTCCAAAGGGTTAGAAAAGTGACCCCGTGGTATTGGTGTGTAATGAGGTGGAGTGGTATTCATACAGGGTGGCTCCATGGCCCGTGGTTGAACCGGCGCCCCGGCCCCGGGTGTTGTGATCCGGTTTGCAGCCCCAGGTGTGTGGAAGAGGTTCCTAGGATTGTAAGCCAGAGGCAGACATGACTGAGTTTTCTGGTGCCTTCTCCTCATGACCTCGTTTGATGCATTCAGATCCATTGAGAGCCGGAAAGTCTCCGCTTGAAGCTGCTGAGCAGGAGCATCCAGAGCCACCCGTTCTGCAGCCATCTTGACCTGTTCTGCTGCTAAGTTTTCTTTGGCATGCGCCACCTCTTTGCGTAGTCGCGCCACCTCCGCATCATGTTGAGCTTTATCTGCCGGCTCAACCGCAGTAGTCAACAGGGCCATCATCCTATCCATGAGGTCCATCAGTACCTGAGCCGGTGGGCGCGCGGGGTCTCCTGGCCCAGCCGTTGCCGACCCGGTGGTTATTGCTGCAGCTGCTGTGGAATTCTGACCGGGCTGAGTGCCAGCCATGAAGACTCCGGCTCAGTTCAGCGGCTCAGAGAGGTCTGGAATACTGCTGCCATCGGAACAGCCCCCAAAGCACGCCATCTTGTAGCTGATACAAAGAATTTGTCTCGCCCGAGGACGACTCACCGTCAGAACAGATGGCCGTCTCACCGCTATCCACTGATCCTTCAGAGAATTCACCTCCATGGATTCAACCCACGAAGGCATGCCTCACGGTAGGCTGAGCCCGGGCGGATCTCGCGCGCTGAGCCGTCTCGATGAGGTTGGTGCAGACGTCCGGCTCAGAGCCCGACTCGCCGACCCGGCCGATGAATACATGGATTCTGCCAAATGGGACCCGGTACCCGTACTCAATTGAGCCGACCTCAGGGCCCTAGCCTTCGTCGTCGATGTAGAGCTTGCCGCGATGACTCTTGGTCATCCGGCCCACAGTGTATCCCTTGAGCCCTTCGAAGTTGCCCTTCAAGAACTCAAATCCACTGTGCGCTGGCCCCACGGTGGGCGCCAACTGTCGTGGAATTTTCACGGCAGATGTCCTAGCGAAAGGACTTAGTCGTAGGGCCATCGCAACTAGGAAGCTTAAAGGGGTTAATCGGGACAAATGACACGAGAGGTTTTATACTGGTTTGGCCCCTTGCGGTGAAGGTAAAGCCTAGTCCAGTTGTTGTTGTATTGCTAGGTTTCAATGACCAAGGAGAGAATCCGCTAGCTTGGCTATCGATCTGCTATTTCTTGTCCTAAGCCGCCGCTGAGTCATCCCCTTATATATACGGGTTGACGCCTGGCGGCCTACAGAGTCCCAGCCAGCTCATAAAACGTATCCGGCTTGGTGACTTCTTTTATATGCCTTTCTTTACAAGTCTTTCTTTACATATGGCAGTTTACAATATTGGGCCTTAAGCCGCCTCTGGGCGTAGGCCTTCTACAAGTCTTAATAAACTATCACCTTGAACGTTTACTGGGCTTCTTCTTGTAACCCGCCATTGGGGTTGACCCGACCCCTCCTGGGCGGGTCATACCTGGTAGCTATATCCCCAACAACCCCCATTAACATTTGGCAGGAGAAAGTAAGAAGATTTAGGAAATTTAGTAGGGGATGGAGTAGAATTGTAGATGCTGAGATTAGGAAAACTAAACAGGATCTATCACAAGAATATGACAGACTTGATATTAAGTCAGAAACTGTTCAGCTTTCTGAGGCAGAGAATTTGAGGATGAAAGAACTCCTACCTAGACTCCATAACCTATAGATTGTAGAAGAAGTTAAAGCCATACAAAGATCCAGGGACAGAGATATCCTTGAAGGGGATAGGAACACTAACTATTTTCAGGCTGTAGCAAACTAGCTAGAGGAGAAGAAAAACCCTGATTAGTAAGCTAGAAGGGCCTAATGGCACTGCTACTGATGTCAAAGGCATGTTGGATATAGCCACAAACTTCTATAAGGACCTTTTTAAGAAAGAAGATAGAAAAGGGTTTAGAATTAATAGTAATTTCTTTGCTAATGAGGAGACAGTCAGTGACTTAGAAAACCAAACTCTACAAAAACCTTTCTCTGAAGGAGAAATAAAGGAGGCCATCTTTGGATCATATCCTGATGGAGCCCCTAGTCCAGATGGTCTATCATTTCTTTTCCTCCAAAACTTCTGGGAAGTAATTAAAAGGGATGTGATAGCCATGTTTGATGATTTCCATATAGGGGATCTGGACCTTTATAGGCTAAACTTTGTTGTGTTGACTCTTGTCCCAAAGGAAAAGAGGCTACCAGCATGAAAAAATTTAGGCCTATTAGCTTAATTAATTGTATCTTTAAAGTATACACCAAGGTACTCACAAATAGATTAGCTATGCCGATGAATAGGCTTACTTCTAGATATCGATCAGCCTTTATTAAAGGTAGGTTCATCCTGGAAAGTGTGGTCACAGCACATGAGGTGCTACACTCCACTGCTAAATCTGGCAACCCAGGAATAGTACTAAAATTAGACTATGAAAAAGCATTTGACAAAGTTAACCCAGATTTCCTTATTGACGGACACGGTGAAGGAGACGACGCCACTGGGGCTTGCCTAGCGCGCTATGCGACGCTGGGGGTAAAAGCATGGAGGAAAGGGACAAAACTTCAGTTTGAGCAGAGAAGAGAAGGCCTGGCTGTTACAAATTTGGGCACAAGTTTGTAATAGGATTAAAATATCTTTCTAAACCTTTAAGTTTAGAGCCGATCCTGCTGATTGGTCGGCTGATTAGCGTTTTCTTTCTTTTTTTCTCTAGTTCATCGGTGGACATGCAAGGCATGCTTGTTTTTGGTGTTACTTTCCTGGTCTCATATATAAAATGGGGCCGGGGGCTCAAAATCCTCCTTTTCTCTAAAAAAATAAAAAAATATCATCAAAGCCATTCAGTTCATCTATTTTCAATCAAGTAAAACCATAACAAATACAGTATCATGAAGTATGCCAAGCAAGGTGTAATCACAAAAAAACAGCTCTGCGTGCTGACTGAATCACAGTCACAGGTTCATATCAAATGTGAGATGTCCTAAAACTCATTGTTGGCACAATGTAGCATCTCCAGTCAAGACTTGTGGCCACAGGAACTGTGGCATCGGGCCCAAGCAAATAAATTATAAAGCATCCCAAGAGTCCCTGAGAGACCCGTTTAAAATCCCGCGCACAGCTAAATCAAGCAGGTGCAAATGGGTACCTGATGAACCACAAGAATAGGGGATCTATTGTACTCCTTTCGATAAGTAAGAGTGTCGAACCCAACGAGGAGCAGAAGGAAATGATAAGCAGTTTTCAGCAAGGTATTCTCTGCACGCACTGAAATTATCTGTAACTGATAGTTTTGTGATAAGGTAATTTGTAACGGGTAACAAGTAATGAAAGTAAATAAGGTGCAGCAAGATGGCCTAGTCCTTTTGTAGGAAAGGACAAGCCTGGACAAACTCTTATATAAAGGAAAGCGTTCCCGAGGACTCATGGGAATTATCGTCAAGCTAGTTTTCATCACGTTCATATGCTTCGCGTTCGGTACTTTGATAATTTGATATGTGGGTGTACCGGTGCTTGGGTACTATCCTTCCTTGGACAAGCATCCCACTTATGATTAACCCCTATTGCAAGCATCTGCAAACAACAAAAGAAGTATTAAGTTAAACCTAACCATAGCATGAAACATATGGATCCAAATCAGCCCCTTACAAAGCAACTCATAAACTAGGGTTTAAGCTTCAGTCACTCTAGCAACCCACTTATGGTGAAGTTTCATGTAGTCGGCGTTCACATGACACCACCAGAGGAAAGACAACATACATCTCATCAAAATATCGAACGAATACCAAATTCACATGACTACTTATAGCAATACTTCTCCCATGTCCTCGGGAACAAACGTAACTACTCACAAATCATATTCATGTTCATAATCAAAGGGGTATTAATATTCATAAAGGATCTGAACATATGATCTTCCACCGAATAAACCAACTAGCATCAATTACAAGGAGTAATCAACACTACTAGCAACCCACTGGTACCAATCTGAGGCTTTGGGACAAAGATTGGATACAAGAGATGAACTAGGGTTTGAGATGAGATGGTGCTGGTGAAGATGTTGATGGATATTGACCCCCTCCCACTGAGAGGATCGATGGTGATGACGATGGTGATGATTTCCCCCTCCCGGAGGGAAGTTTCCCCGGCAGAACAGCTCCGCTGGAGCCCTAGATTGGTTCCGCCTCGTGGCGGCAGAGTTTCATCCTCTGAGCTAGCTTATGATTTTTTCCTCCATGAAAGACTCCATATAGCAGAAGATGGGTAAAAGAGGGCTGCCAGCGGGCCCACGAGGCAGGGAGGCGCGCCCAGGGGGTAGGGCGTGCCCCCACCCTCGTGGACGGTGGGTGGCCCCCCTCTGGTACTTCCTTTTCCTAATATTTTTTATATATTCTAAAATGTGCTCCGGTGAAGTTTGGGACTTTTGGAGTTGTGCAGAATAGGTCTCTAATATTTGCTCCTTTTCCAGCCCAGAATTCCAGCTGCCGACATTCTCCCTCTTCATCTAAACCTTGTAAAATAAGAGAGAATAGGCCTAAGTATTGTGACATAATGTGCAATGACAGCCCATAATGCAATAAATATCGATATAAAAGCATGATGCAAAATGGACGTATCAACTCCCCCAAGCTTAGACCCCGCTAGTCCTCAAGTGAAAGCTGATATCGAAAAATATGTCCACATGTTTAGAGATAGAGGTGTCGATAAAATAAAATACGAACATGAGGGCATCATGATTGTCGGTGTCAAAACCGGCGGATCTCGGGTCGGGGGTCCCGAACTGTGCGTCTAAGGCGGATGGTAATAGGAGGCATGGGACACGATGTTTACCCAGGTTCGGGTCCTCTTGATGGAGTTAATACCCTATGTCCTGCTTGATTGTTCTTGATAATATGAGTAATACAAGAGTTGATCTACCATGAGATCAGAGAGGCTAAACCCTATAAGCTAGCCTATGGTATGATTGTTGTTCTTGGTCCTACGGACTAAACCCTACGGTTTATATAGACACCGGAGGGGGCTAAGGTTACACGAAGTCGGTTACAAGGAAGGAGATCTACATATCCGTATTGCCAAGCTTGCCTTCCACGCCAAGGAGAGTCCCATCCAGACACGGGACGAAGTCTTCAATCTTGTATCTTCATAGTCCAACAGTCCGGCCAAAGGATATAGTCCGGCTGTCCGGATACCCCCTAATCCAGGACTCCCTCAGTAGCCCCTGAACCAGGCTTCAATGACGATGAGTCCGGCGCGCAGATTGTCTTTGGCATTGCAAGGCGGGTTCCTCCTCTGAATACTTCATAGAAGATTTTGAACACGAGGATCGTGTCCGGCTCTGCAAAACGAGTTCCACATACCACCGTAGAGAGAATAATATTTCCACAAATCTAATCTGCTGACGTACCCCGTAGTGTGACACCACACCACAGCCAGGTCTTTATTCGAATCATTTTTCATAACCCATCTCAGCGTGTTTCGCGAGGCGGTTTCCTTGGCACGTCTTGTCGAAGCAGAGATCATGTCCCCTTTATCACGGGATTCTCATCAATACGGACGTGGGTAACCCAACCGTGCCTATGGGTAGGACTCCTAGATCTTGGGCAAGTCCCAAACGGCCACGAGGAGGACGCTTGATATTCACCCTCTTTATAAAGGGGACAAGGCTTTTTCCTCTCGATCTTAGTTGAATCCGCCTCCCGCCTCGAGTTCCAACACCCAAAGCTCAGGTTTAGGCACTTCGGACCTTCAACTATGTCCGGATCCAACCTTCAAGGTCGGTGGATGCCTTCCTCCGTCATAGAGGAGGACATCAAGAAGTTGAGAGAGGCCAGATATCTGACCGCCGAAATTTCGCATCGGCTGCCTGCCCGAGGGCAAGTTGTCCCTACTCCCGAACCCAACGAGAGCGTCGTGTTCGTCTCCCACTTCCTCCGAGGACTAGGCCTCGCTTTGGATCCCTTTGTTAGGGGTCTTATGTTCTATTATGGTCTAGATTTTCACGATCTGGCCCCGGATTCCCTTCTTCACATTTCGTCATTTATTGTCGTATGTGAGGCCTTCCTCCGCATTACCCCTCACTTCGGCCTGTGGCTCAAGACCTTCGATGTGAAGCCGAAGATGATCGAGGGGCAGCACGCAGCGTGCGGAAGCGCTTCAATAAGCAAAATCACTGACGCTCCATGGCCTGAGGGTAGCTTCCCAGAGGTGTTCGGATTGTGGCAGCTGGAGTGGTTCTACATCACAGCCCCCCAAAGTGCCAAGTGGGTAGTTGCCCCCACCTTTCGCTCAGGCCCCCCACCACAACTAATGTCATGGATCAGCAGGGGGCTGAGCTGGGGTCCAGCCAAGGATGTGCCAATATTGCAAAGCCGTATCCGAGATCTCTTTGAGAGAGATTTCAGTCTAGTTATGGTAGTGCAAGTTATGCTAGTTCGTCGAGTCCAGCCTTGCAAATGCCGTCCCCTCCACATGTGGGAGTTCAACCCGGAGGGACCGCGAGCTATCCAACACTTCCTCGGCATGACGCCCGAGGAGATGTACAAATTGTTCTTCGGACCACAAATAATGTGTCTGGACATCACTGAGGATGCAGGTCTGAGCTGCAATCACCCAGATATCCAAGTAAGTAGCCCCGCATCCGAACACACTGTCCGTTTATTTATCGCAACGTCGCCCTAAAAAAGCCGCTCTTTGACCAGGATTGGATAGCGAAGGCAAAGTTGATCAGGTGTCCGGCCCCCCTCCTTGAGACCTCACCAAATCCCATGCTAACCAGGATGCTGGAGATCGCGCCTTATCAAGCGCCCTTAGGAGAAGATAAAGGGGGGAACAAGGAGGCTAGCGCCTCCGCAAAGGAGGTTAGCCGGGGAGGAGGGACGGAAACTTCCTCTCCCCAGGGAAGGAAGAGGACCGCCTCCGAGGACCCGGAGACAATGGTCTCCAAACGGGGGAAGAAATCTTCGCTGGAGGGTCCTGCCCCGGGGCTACCCCGGCCGCACTATGCCCTCAAGGGGATCAGCCCTCCACCGAGCTATAAGTAAAAGGGTACTTAATAATGAAAATACCTCGCTTTACTTCTGAGGAAAATAACCGAAGCAGTTCGGATCTGAGCTCTTCTCAGCAGAGCTCGTCTTTAGGGGATCTTCTTCCAGAGATGATGGAGAGCGAAATGCCTCCCCCTGCCATACCACCTCATGAGGCGGGCGACCCCGAGGTGTCGTCGCGGAGGGTTTCTCCTGATCCGGCAAGGCCAAAAGGCAATCCTATGGCCACCCGAAGTCCTCAGTATCCGGCTCTTGAAGAGAGCAATCGAAAGAGTCCAGCACCGTCTGGTGTGCGGTCGGACGTACTGAGCGATCTGCTAGAGCGAGCGGCTATCTCAGAAGAGCACCGCACATTGATGGGTACGGTGATTGAAAGGATTTCGTCCGCCAAAAGCGGGTTGCATGAAGCCTTTATGAGTCTACTGATGGGTTTTGAGGTACATGAAATGATGTACATTTTTGACAGTACTGCACATTTTTAGATGTGCCCTGTGTAGATAGTAGCCCCTGAGACTCTGGGTGCTGTCGAAGACGATGGCGCACAGAGGATCATAGTCCCAGGAATAATCATGCCGCCATAATATGCAGGTGGCGGAGGGTCCGGTGGCCAGCCGGACTGATGAGTTTGCCGAGCTAAAGTGGCAGCTTGACGTGGCAGATGCCGACATCGTACTTGTCAACAAGGGGCTTGACGAGGCACAGGGTATGTGATTCCTCCGGTGACACATGGAAGAGGAGCATGATGCCAGTATCTATAACATGTGTGTGAATGCAGATGGAGCTGCGGCCATGGAGAACCTTCGGGCGGAACTTGCCCGAGCCAAAGAACAAGCCAGGAAAAGCGATGCGGCTGCCCTAAAGGCAGTTAAGGAGCTAAAAGCCGAACAGGCTGCTCACGGCCAAAGCAAGGAGGAGATAGCCAGGATGGCTGTGGAATTGAAGAATGCCGCTGACCGTTACGAGCTTCTTGAAAAGGAAGATCGAGCGAAGAGGACAGACCTGGAGAAGGCCATGATGGTGACCAAAGACACCCGCTCTGCAATGAGAGCGATGAAGGAGGAGCTGTGTCAAGCCGGGGATATCGTGGCTGGGAAGCCCTTTATGCTGCGGATGAAGTTTGGAGATCCTAGGTACGCCCCTTTGGACCGGCTGTGGAGTTCTGCAGACGCATATCTAGACTTAGCGGCGAGTGCTGCCGATGCGGCCGAATACTTCTGAGATCAGAAAGATCGCGAAGTGGAAAAGCTATTCTGGTCACAATTTAACGTTCCAGAGCGTCCACTTCCATTGACTGATCGGTTGGCTGAATGGGCCGAGCTGAATAGGTTGTCCGGACTCGCCATGAGGTCTGTTGTGGATCATCTGTGGTCGGAAAGGCCAAAGCCGAATAGTTATTTTAGTTTGGTGCAGCAGTTCCTTGGTGCAGTGCCGCACATTAACGCGATGAAGAGGTCGGCGTGCATGGAGGGTGCGCGGATGGCCCTTGCCCGTGTGAAGACATACTTGGCGGAGATGGAGGCCACCGCCATTGCAGCCCAAGATTCGGACGAGAGCCGAGTACCAGCCGAGCACTACTTTCGAGAAGTTCTTGAGGGTGCTCGTTCAATAGAAGCGTAGTGCTCGAAGAATATTATGTTCGAATGACATGTATTCCCATTGAAAAACAATGTTTTACTGAATTGTAAAGGCTATTTTATACTTGTGCTGAAAGAATTATAATACCTCCTGTGCAGCCGTTTATGTATATATGTATATAACCTGAAAGATGGCAGTCGTCGGCTTCAGCCCCCACGCATATAATGTGGGGGTGCTCGCAGAAGATGCATGTTCACACTTTATCCAACGTATTGGTCCATTAAGGAGGTGATAGCGCAGCGAACTAGGCAATCGGACTATAATGCTTTAACACTTTCACTTAGCCAGAGGAGTTTGACAGTGGGGCTACTATATAGCCCCTGGTGGCTCTGCGCTCATCCGAATTCGGGGCGTGTACATGCCTGGCCGGGAAACGTCCCTTCGTTAAGGTGGAGGAACCCCGAAGATTCTGCTAGGTCAACGAGTGGTTGACTAGTCTCACACTATATCATGACAGTCAGTTTTAGGCTTTCTCTACTGAGGTGCTCATCCGGATGAACCAGGGCACAATCGCAGTAGCTCTCCTGGTGCCGCCTTAGCCGATAGAGCGGAACGTAAGGCAGAAAAACGCAGGAGCCGGGCAAACCCAACATTTGACCAAAGACATGATTCGGAGCTGATGCATATAAGGACAAACTCGCGACGCCGAACACTACCTAAGGTATTCGGTCTTTATGATGTAAACCGGGCTAAACAGTGCCCTTTGTAATAAGCCCCTGGTGTCCAGGTATGTGCAATATTCTGACGTGGCCACATGCCAATTCGTCAGCATCCTTCTCAATTGTACTGAGAATCTGGGGGGGTGTATCAACAAGAGACAGTAAAAAAGGTTTACGTAGGGTCTTAATCTAAAAAGAATCCTTGGAATGGGTCCCTGCTGCATGTCTGCGCATGTGTCTCCATTGTGTCGTATCCTGGACGGGTGTAGCACGATGGCCATCTGTAAAAGAGAGGAACTTAGCTGAAAAGTTGTCGTGCAAAAGGTAGGTTATACTAAATAAACCATGTACAGTTCAAGATGAGTAAAGTTGAGCCTAATTGTCACTTGTTTACACGCATTGAGCCCCTTGTATTGTTATAGGGGTATAGCCATCAAACCTGTATCAATTATATATAGCTACACCGGACTCGTCTAACCGCGTCTGTGGTCTTAACGACCTGTCAGATGCTCTAGTTGGTGAGGCCGTACGGTCTTCCGCGCGCAAGGAGCGCTCAATATTTCCATTTACTGTAATGATGCCACGTGGACTGGGCATCTTAAGCATGAGGGAAGCGTAATGCGGTATTGCGCTAAAGCGAGCGAAAGCTTCCTGTCCTAGTAGTGCTTGATAGCCACTTTGGAACGGAGCGATGTGGAAGGTTAACTTTTCACTGTGGAAGTTATCGGGAAAGCCAAATATAACCTCTAGTAGCAGGGAGCCCGTGCAATGGGCTTTTGGGCCTGGCATTACTCCTTTAAAGGTAGTTTTGCTATGGCTGATTTTTGTTGGGTCTATCCCCATTTTGCGGACTGTGTCCTGATATATCAGGTTTAAACTACTGCCGCCGTCCATCAGGACTCGTGTGAAGTGGTATCCGTCAATTATCGGGTCTAACACCAAGGCAGCCCATCCTGCATGCCGGATACTTGCCGAGTAATCCCGATGGTCAAAGGTGATCGGTTGGGACGACCAGTGGCAGAATTCCGCGGTGATAGGCCCTGGGGCATGTGTCTCTAGGAGTATCGCTTTGTTTCTCCCCTTCATCACGTGCAACACGTTTATTGTTTTGACTTCTGGTGGGAATTTCTTCTGTTCCCCAGTTCTTTCCTTGTGAGGCTCGTCCTCGTCTTCACTTGGTGTATCCTGCCCCTTGTATTCAGTGTTGAGCTTGCCGGACTGCTTGAAGACCCAACATTCTCTATGGGTATGATTTGCAGGTTTATCGGGGGTGCTGTGGATCTGACATATTTTCTCCAGAATCTTGTTTAGGCTGGACAATTCGTCTCTGTTGCCTTTGGAGGGCAGCTTTTTCTGACCTGGCTGAGAGCTTCTGAATCCGGCGTTTACCGCCGTGCTCTTCGGGCTGTCATCTTTATTTCGGCGATTGTTTTTGCTGCGTCGTGGCTTCCCGTTTTCGTCCCTGACTTTAGATGTAATTGGGTCGCTGGTGCTACATCGGGCTAGCCAGCTGTCCTCGCCCGCGCAAAAGCGGGTCATGAGGCTTGTTAATGCTGCCATTGTTCTCGGCTTTTCTTGGCCGAGGTGTCTGGCAAGCCATTCGTCTTGAACGCTGTGCTTGAAAGCTGCTAAGGCTTCGGCGTCCGGATAGTCGACTATTTGGTTCTTTTTAGTGAGAAATCTGTTCTAAAGCTTTCGGGCCGACTCTCCGGGCTGTTGAGTTATATGACTTAAATCGTCTACATCCGGTGGTTGGACATAGGTCCCTTGAAAATTTGCCCGAAAAGCGTCCTCGAGCTCTTCCCAGCTTCCAATGGAGTTTTCGGGGAGGCTTTTAAGCCAGTGACGAGCTGGTCCTTTGAGCTTGAGGGGTAAGTACTTGATGGCATGGAGATCGTCTCCTCGAGCCATGTGGATATGGAGGATGTAGTCCTCAATCCAGACCCCAGGGCATGTCATTCCGTCGTACGCCTCTATGTTTATGGGTTTGAATCCCTCTGGAAATCCATGGTCTAGAACCTCATCGGTGAAACATAGGGGGTGTGCGGCACCCCTGTATTTGGGTGTACCGTGGTGTTCAGATTTTTTTGTGTTGCATTGCTTGCTGGAGCACGCTTTCTTGGCTCGTAGATGGATCTGGTTTCACCGTCCTTTTGATGCGCGTCCTCACGTGGATCGCTTACTGGCTTGTGTGCGGCGTCGTTTGCCGCTCTATGTTGGCCACGAGGTCATCTATCCGACCGGATGGTTGTTTTGTTTTTTGATTGCGGGGGCTCTAAGGCCACATCATCGAATTCTGGTAGCAGCTTTCGCTTTGGGTAGCTCTTTGTGTGGCTACTGCCGTTGTACTTTGCTGCGAAGTTGAGTACTTTACTCCATCTAATTCTGAGTATGTCTTGTGCAGCCCTGAGCCTTTGCTTCTGCTTTTTCAGACTCCTCGCAGTGGCAACAAGCCTTTGATGGGGATTCTGTTGCTCTGGGTGCCTGTTCGATGTGATGTCATCCGGACTGCTATCTTCGCCGGAGACGGGTTGTTCGGTTTGATTCTCCGTGTTGCCGTGGTCGGATGGTGGTTCAATGCCTTGTTCGTCGTCCGCTGGCTCACCCTGCTCTATCGCTGGGTCTATATGATCGTTGTTTCTGCTGAGGCAGGATTTGGAGCGGCGCTTACGCCACCGCTTTGACTGCTTCTCGAGGGATCGATCCTTCGCTGCGTCCTTCTGTTCCTCGTCGTCGTTTTCTTTGGGTGTGTCCACCATGTATACATCATACGATGAAGTGGGTGTCCAGTGCCCTGTGGGCAGTGGCTCCTGTTCGTCTCCTGCATCGTCGTCCATACCGCCGATGTCTTCGGAGTCGAAGTCGAGCATGTCGGTCAAATCGTCGACAGTGGCTACTAAGTGGGTGCTGGGTGGGCGGCGAATTTATTTGTCATCCGCATCCCAATCCTACCGGACATAGTTCGGCCAGGACTCTCCTGACAAGGAGAGAGACTTTAATGAATTCAGTATGTTGCCGAAGGGCGAGTGCTGAAAGATATCCGCGGAGGTGAACTCCATGATCGGCGCCCAGTCGGATTCGATAGGCACGGGCGCAGGAGGTTCGAAGTCTGTGGCCGGGGAAGAGTTCGGCAGTTCGGCGTCATGGCTCCCGTGAAGGGTAAGGTCGGTATTTGGCTCGATCGCCGCTGAAGATGCAGCCTCCGTGACGGGGTCTATCCGCCCGTCCTTGGATGGCGCAATGGGCTCCGAATTGAGGGTCGGAACGGTCGCCGGTGCGATCTCCCGAACACTGTCCGATGGTAGAGCTAAATCATGCTCATCGTGACCATGCGGCGCACTCGGCAAGGGCTCGAATCTACCGAAGATCAAGTCACTGTGGATGTCGATCGTGTGGTTTATGCTTCCAAACCTCACCTGGTGGCCAGGGGCGTAACTCTCGATCTGCTCTAGATGGCCAAGCGAGTTGGCCCGCAGTGCGGAGCCGCCGAATACAAAGATCTGTCCGGGGAGGAAAGTCTTACCCTGGACTACATTGCTATCGATGATTGAAGGGTCCATCCAGCCTAACGATGATGACACAGAGGAACTCTCAATGAAAGCACCAATGTCGGTGTCAAAACCGGCGGATCTCGGGTAGGGGTCCCGAACTGTGCGTCTAAGGCGGATGGTAACAGGAGGTAGGGGACACGATGTTTACCCAGGTTTGGGCCCTCTTGATGGAGGTAATACCCTGCGTCCTTCTTGATTGTTCTTGATAATATGAGTAATACAAGAGTTGATCTACCACGAGATCAGAGAGGCTAAACCCTAGAAGCTAGCCTATGGTATGATTGTTGTTCTTGGTCCAACGGACTAAACCCTTCGGTTTATATAGACACCGGAGGGGGCTAGGGTTACACAGAGTCGGTTACAAGGAAGGAGATCTACATATCTGTATTGCCAAGCTTGCCTTCCACGGCAAGGAGAGTCCCATACAGACACGGGACGAAGTCTTCAATCTTGTATCTTCATAGTCCAACAGTCTGGCCAAAGGATATAGTCCGTCTGTCCGGATACCCCCTAATCCAGGACTCCCTCAATGATCATTATTATAACAGCAACATATATATATATATATATTGTCATCTGATCTCTTATGCTAAAGTAACAATTCATTCACAGTTTCAAGTATGAATCATAAACTCCATTGAAAACTAACAAACTATAATCTCAGTCATTGAAGCAATTGCAATTTATCATAACATCGAAAAGAGTCAATAAGAGCTTTTCAGCAAGTCCACATACTCAACCATCATTTAGTCTTTCACAATTGCTAACACTCACGCAATATTTATGGTTATGAAGTTTTAGTCAGACACAGAGAAAGATAGGGGCTTATAGTTTTTGCCTCCCAACCTTTTACCTCAAGGGTAATGCCAACAATAATAGTTCATGAAAACTCACATCCAATTAGCTATATATATCTGGATCTTTCCAACACATTGTGTTTGCCAAAGGATAAAATGTAAAAAGGAAAGGTGAAAATCACCATGACTCTAATATGAAGTAATAGACAAGAATAAAAGATAGGCCCTTCGCAGAGGGAAGCAGAGGTTGTCATGTGCTTTTATGGTTGGATGCACAAAATCTTAATGCGAAAGAACGTCACTTTATATTGCCACTTGTGATATGGACCTTTATTATGCAGTCCGTCACTTTTATTTCTTCCACATCACAAGATCGTATAAAGCTTATTTTCTCCACACTAATAAATCATACATATTTAGACAGCAATTTTTTATTGCTTGCAACGATGACAACTTACTCGAAGGATCTTACTCAATCCATAGGTAGATATGGTGGACTCTCATGGAAAAACTAAGTTTAAGGATATTTGGAAGCACAAGTAGTATCTCTACTTGGTGCAAAGAATTAGGCTAGCATTAGAGGGAAAGGCGAGCTCAACATGTTGGATGATCCATGACAATATAATTTATTTCAGATGTAAGAAAACATAACCCATTACGCTGTCTTCCTTGTTCAACATCAACTCTTTAGCATGTCATATTTTAATGAGTGCTCACAATCATAAAATATGTCCAAGATAGTATATTTATATGTGAAAACCTCTCTTTCTTTATTACTTCTTATTAATTGCAACGATGACCAAAACTATGTTTGTCAACTCTCAACAACTTTTATTCATCATACTCTTTATATGTGAAGTCATTACTTTCCATAAGATCCATATGATCTCTTTATTTATTTGTATTCTTTCTCTTTTATTTTATTCCCTCAAGATCATAGCAAGATAATCAAGCCCTTTACTCAACACTAATCTTTCTTATATATAGCTCACAGACTCGATTACATAGAAGGATCATAAAGCAAAACTCAAAACTAGATCATACTAAAACTTTATTCTACTAGATCAAGATATTACCAAAAGGATCGAACTAAGAAAAAGGTAAAGATAAAAGTGTGATGGTGATACGATATCGGGGCACTCCCCCAAGCTTGGCAGTTGCCAAGAGGAGTGCCCATATTCGACACTCGGTTCTTCTTTGTTGGTGAAGAAGGTGTTGGTGATGATGGATAATCGCACATCGAGCATAGGATAATCTTTGCGGATAATGCCCTTGAGTGCAATGATATGCTCCTTCAACAAAATATTTTCACTTGTGAGATACTTGTTTTGAATGCGAGATAACTCAATCATCTTGAAAGCTTCAATCTCCGTTGGGGTAAAGAGATTGTGATGAGGTTCAAGGATGTCTTCTTCTACTACTGTTGGAACTTGATCCCCTATGGCCTTCTTGATCCCATCATCCTTGTTGATCTCTCCGGGCTCCTCTCTCTTCAGCTCTATCTTCATTAGCCAAGCATCGTTGCCCTCATTGTTGGAGGAGGAGGGAGACGACATGATGCCTGGCCTTGACAACCCTGGCAGAAAACAGCTCGAAACAAAAGCAGGAGATATTTGTGTGATACGGTGGTCAAAACCTTCGGGAGATTGTATAATGGATTTTTACCGACCAAAATAAGTATCGTGCAAGAAATCAGAGTCCAGAGAGCACACGAGGTGCCCACGAGGCAGGGGGCGCGCCCATGGGGTAGGGTGTGCCCTCCACCCTCGTGGAAGCCTCGTGTCCTTCCCGGACTGCTTCTTATTTTCCTTTTTTTAAATATTCCAAAACGGAGAAAAATTGCTATTAGAACTGTTTTGGAGTCGGTTTACTTACCGTACCACATACATTTTCCTTTTCGGAGTCTGAAGCGTCCTGGAAAGTGTCCCTTATGTATTCCTCCGGGGTTATGGTTTCAATAACATTAGTTTCAACATTAATGGGATTACCTGAGATATAATGTTTGATTCTTTGGCCGTTCACCACCCTCGGATTTGTGCCTTTGAAGTTGTTGATTTTTATGGCACCGGAACGATAGACCTCCTCGATGACGTAAGGACCTTCCCATTTAGAGAGGAGTTTGCCTGCAAAAAATGTTAAACGAGAGTTGTATAACAATACATAATCACCTACATTAAACTCTCGCTTTTGTATTCTTTTGTCATGCCATCTTTTAACTTTTTCTTTAAACAGTTTGGCATTCTCATAAGCTTGGGTTCTCCATTCATCAAACGAGCTAATGTCAAATAACCTCTTCTCACCGGCAAGTTTGAAATCATAATTGAGGTCTTCAATGGCCCAATATGCCTTATGTTCTAGTTTGAGAGGTAAGTGACATGCTTTTCCATAAACCATTTTATACGGAGAAATACCCATAGGATTTTTATATGCAGTTCTATAAGCCCATAATGCATCATCAAGTTTCTTGGACCAATTATTTCTAGATCTATTAACAGTCTTTTGCAAAATGAATTTAAGCTCTCTATTACTTAACTCTACTTGACCACTAGATTGTGGATGATATGGAGATGCAATTCTATGATTAACATCATACTTAGCAAGCATTTTACGAAAGGCACCATGAATAAAATGTGAACCACCATGAGTCATTAAATATCTAGGGACTCCAAACCTTGGAAAAATAACTTCTTTAAGCATCTTAATGGAGGTTTTATGATCAGCACTACTAGTTGGAATAGCTTCTACCCACTTAGTAACGTAATCAACAGCAACTAAAATATGTGTATACCCAATAGAGGAAGGAAACGGTCCCATATAATCAAAGCCCCAAACATCAAATGATTAAATAACAAGTGAATAACTCATAGGCATTTCTTGACGTCTACTAATATTACCAATTCTTTGACATTCATCACAAGACATGACAAACTTACGGGCATCCTTGAAGAGAGTAGGCCAATAAGAACCGGATTGCAATACTTATGTGTAGTACTATCTCCAGCATGGTGTCCTCCATAAGCCTCAGAGTGACACTTGCGTAGGATCTGTTCCTGTTCATGCTCAGGTACACAACATCTAATAACACCATCAACTCCTTTATAAAGGTGCGGGTCATCCCAAAAGTAATGTCTTAAGTCATAGAAGAACTTTTTCTTTTCCTGGTAGGTGAAACTAGGTGGTATAAATTTAGCAACAATATAATTAGCATAATCAGCATACCATGGAGCAGTACGAGAAGCATTTATGACAGCTAATTGTTCATCAAGAAAGCTATCATCAATAGGTAGTGGGTCATCAAGAACATTCTCTAGCCTAGACAAGTTGTCTGCAACGGGGTTCTCAACTCCCTTTCTATCAATAATATGCCAATCAAACTCTTGTAGCAAGAGAACCCATCTAATAAGTCTAGGTTTAGCATCTTTCTTTTCCATAAGATATTTAATAGCAGCATGATCAGCGTGAACAGTTACCTTAGAATCAACAATATAAGGTCTGAACTTATCACAAGCAAATACAACTGCTAAAAATTATTTTTTAGTAGTAGCATAGTTTCTTTGAGCACTGTCTAGAGTTTTACTAGCATATTGAATAACATTTAATTTCTTATCAACCCTTTGTCCTAGAACAGCCCCTACAGCATAATCACTAGCATCACACATAATTTCAAATGGTAAATTCCAATCAGGAGGTTGAACAATAGGTGCAGAAATCAGAGCTTTCTTAAGTATTTCAAATGCTTCTACACAATCATCATCAAAGACAAAAGGAACATCTTTTTGTAAGAGATTGGTCAGAGGCCTAGAAATTTTAGAGAAGTCCTTAATGAACCTCCTATAAAATCCGGCATGACCAAGGAAACTTCTTATACCTTTAATGTCCTTAGGACACGACATCTTTTTAATAGCATCAACCTTAGCTTTATCAACCTCAATACCTCTTTCAGAAATTTTATGCCCCAAGACAATACCTTCATTAACCATAAAGTGGCACTTCTCCCAATTCAAGACAAGATTAGTTTCTTCACATCTCTGCAAAACTCGATCAAGGTTGCTTAAGCAATCATCAAAAGAAGCTCCATAAACGGAGAAATCATCCATGAAAACCTCAACAATCTTTTCACAAAAGTCAGAGAATATAGCAGTCATACATCTTTGAAAGGTAGCATGTGCATTGCATAAACCAAAAGGCATATGTCTATAAGCAAAGGTACAAAAAGGGCAAGTAAAAGTTGTCTTTTCTTGATCCCCTTTTGACACAGGTATTTGAGAGAAGCCAGAATAACCATCTAGAAAGCAAAAATATGTATGTTTGGATAATCTTTCTAGCATTTGATCAATAAAAGGTAAAGGGTAATGATACTTTTTAGTAGCTTTATTTAATTTGCGGAAATCAATTACCATTCTATAACATGTAAAAATTCTTTGTGGGATCAATTCATCTTTATCATTAGGAACAACGGTAATTCATACCTTCTTAGGGACACAATGGACATGACTTACCCACTGACTATCAGCAACGGGATAAATTATACCTGCCTCCAGAAGCTTTAGTATTTCTTTTCTTACCACTTCTTTCATCTTAGGATATAACTGATAACCCACAAGTATAGGGGATCGCAACAGTTTTCGAGGGTAGAGTATTCAACCCAAATTTATTAATTCGACACAAGGGGAGCCAAAGAATATTCTCAAGTATTAGCAGCTGAGTTGTCAATTCAACCACACCTGGAAACTTAATATATGCAGCAAAGTATTTAGCAGCAAAGTAATATGATAGTAGTGGTAATGGTAGCAAAAGGTAATGATAGCAAAAGTAATGTTTTTGGTGTTTTGTAGTGATTGTAACAATAGCAATGGAAAAGTAAATAAGCAAAGAACAATATATGGAAAACTCGTAGGCAATGGATCAGTGATGGAGAATTATGCCGGATGCGGTTCATCATGTAGCAGTCATAACCTAGGGTGACACAGAACTAGCTCCAATTCATCAATGTAATGTAGGCATGTATTCCGAATATAGTCTACGTGCTTATGGAAAAGAACTTGCATGACATCTTTTGTCCTACCCTCCCATGGCAGCGGGGTCCTAGAGGAAACTAAGGGATATTAAGGCCTCCTTTTAATAGAGTACCGGACCAAAGCATTAACACATAGTGAATACATGAACTCCTCAAACTACGGTCATCACCGATAAGTATCCCGATTGTTGTCACTTCGGGGTTAACGGATCATAACACATAATAGGTGACTATAGACTTGCAAGATAGGATCAAGAACTCTCATATATTGATGAAAACATAATAGGTTCAGATCTGAAATCATGGCACTCAGGCCCTAGTGACAAGCATTAAGCATAGCAAAGTCATAGCAACATCAATCTCAGAACATAGTGGATACTAGGGATCAAACCCCAACAAAACTAACTTGATTACATGATAAACCTATTCCAACCCATCATCGTCCAGCAAGCCTACGATGGAATTACTCACGCACAACGGTGAGCATCATGAAATTGGTGATGGAGGATGGTTGATGATGGCGATGGCGACGGATTCCCCTCTCCGGAGCCCCGAACGGACTCCAGATCACCCCCCCGAGAGGTTTTAGGGCTTGGCGGCGGCTCCGTATCGTAAAACGCGATGAATCCTTCTCCCTTATTTTTTTCTCCCCGAAACCAAAAATATAGAGTTGGAGTTGAGGTCGGAGGAGCTCCAGGGGGCCCACGAGGTAGGGGGCGCGCCCCCCACTCTCGTGGACAGGTGGTGGGCCCCCTGGTCTTCATCTTTTGCAAGGATTTTTTATTATTTCCAAATAGACATTCCGTGAAGTTTCTGGTCATTCCGAGAACTTTTGTTTCTGCACATAAATAACACCATGGCAATTCTGCTGAAAACAGCGTCAGTCCGGGTTAGTTCCATTCAAATCATGCAAGTTAGAGTCCAAAACAAGGGAAAAAGTGTTTGGAAAAGTAGATACGATGGATACGTATCAACTCCCCCAAGCTTAAACCTTTGCTTTTCCTCAAGCAATTCAGTTGACAAATTGAAAGTGATAAAGAAAAACTTTTACAAACTATGTTTGCTCTTGTTGTTGTAAATATGTAAAGCCAGCATTCAAGTTTTCAGCAAAGATTATGAACTAACCATATTCACAATAACGCATAGGTCTCATGTTTACTTATATCAATGGCATAATCGACTAGCAAGCAATAATAATAAATCTCGGATGACAACACATTCTCAAAACAATCATAATATGATATAACAAGATGGTATCTCGCTAGCCCTTTCTGAGACTGCAAAACATAAATGCAGAGCACCTTTAAAGATCAAGGACTGACTAGACATTGTAATTCATGGTAAAAGAGATCCAGTCAAGTCATACTCAATATAAACTAACAGTAATGAATGCAAATGACAGTTGTGCTCTCCAACTGGTGCTTTTTAATAAGAGGATGATGACTCAACATGAAAGTAAATAGATAGGCCCTTCGCAGAGGGAAGCAGGGATTTGTAGAGGTGCCAGAGCTTGGTTTTGAAAAAGAGGTGAATAATATTTTGAGCGGTATACTTTCATTGTCAACATAACAACCAAGAGATGGTGATATCTTCCATGCTACACACATTATAGGCGGTTCCCAAATAGAATGGTAAAGTTTATACTCCCCCTCCACCAACAAGCATCAATCCATGGCTTACTCGAAACAACGAGTGCCTCCAAATAACAAGAGTCCCAGGGGGAGTTTTGTTTGCAATTATTTTGATTTATTTTGCATAAAGCATGGGACTGGGCATCCCGGTGACCAGCCACTTTCTCGTGAGTGAGGAGCGGAGTCCACTCCTCTTGAGAATAACCCGCCTAACATGGAAGATACGGACAACCCTAGTTGATACATGAGCTATTCGAGCATACAAAACATGATATTTATTTGAAGGTTTAGAGTTTGGCACATACAAATTTACTTGGAACGGCAGGTAGATACCGTATATAGGTAGGTATGGTGGACTCATATGGAATAACTTTGGGGTTTATGGAGTTGGACGCACAAGCAGTATTCCCGCTTAGTACAGGTGAAGGCTAGCAAAAGACTGGGAAGCGACCAGCTAGAGAGCGACAACAGTCATGAACATGCATTAAAATTAATCAACACCGAATGCAAGCATGAGTAGGATATAATCCACCATGAACATAAATATCGTGAAGGCTATGTTGATTTTGTTTCAACTACATGCGTGAACATGTGCCAAGTCAAGTCAATTAAATCATTCAGAGGAGGATACCACCCTATCATACCACATCACAACCATTTAAATAGCATGTTGGCACGCAAGGTAAACCAGTATAAGCTCCTAGCTAATCAAGCATGGCACAAGAAACTATGATCTCTAGTTATCATTGCAAACATGTTTATTCATAATAGGCTGAATCAGGAAGGATGAACTAATCATATTTACAAAAACAAAAGAGGTCGAGTTCATACCAGCTTTTCTCATCTCAGTCATTCCATCATATATCGTCATAATTGCCTTTCACTTGCACGACCGAATGACGTGAACAATAATAATAGTGCGCGTGCATTGGACTAAGCTGGAATCTGCAAGCATTCAATAAACAGGAGAAGACAAGGCAATATGGGCTCTTTTGTCAGATCAACAATAATGCATATAAGAGCCACTTCAACAATTTAATCATGGTATTCTCCTACCGCCCCCCAAAGAAAAGAAAAGAAATTAAACTATTTACACGGGAAAGCTCCCAACAAGCAAAAGAAGAACAGGAAATCTTTTTGGGTTTTATCTTTAATTACTACTACAAGCACGGAAATTAAAACTAGCTAAAAGCTACAACTAATTTTTTGGGGTTTTATTAAGGTTTATTAAACACACAAGAAGAAAGCATAAAAAGGAAATAAACTAGCATGGATGATACAATGAAAAAGTATGAGCAGCAACATCTAGCAATGAGTGTCTGAACATGAATGTAATGTCGGTGAGAAATACATACTCCCCCAAGCTTAGGCTTTTGGCCTAAGTTGGTCTATGGCCACGGCTGGCCTGGCGGATATCCTTAGTAATAGTTGGGGTCGTACTGCGAAGAAGAAGAAGTCTCTGATTGCCACTGGTTGGCAATCATCTCCGGATCCCACTGGTAATTAGACTGTTGTGGAGGATCAACTTGTGGTTCCGACTTTGGCTCTGTGGCTGGTGCAGGGTTCCGATAGGCGTGAATGTCCTCCAGCGAGACGAGGTACTGGCCTGCAGATAAATCAAACAAGGAAGGAGCAGGCAAGGTAATAGTCTCCGGATGATGTTTATCAAATAACAATTTGTATTTAAGCTCCCCTTCCCTATTCTTTGTAATGAAATCATGTGCTACCATACTCTTATAATCTAAATAAACATGAGGCAGCAATTTTTCTTCCTTCTCATAATGCCTAATAGGTATGTTAAAATGTGTAGCTAGGCGTGAAGCATAGATGCCTCCAAAGATGGTGCCCTTTGTACGGTTCAGAGTTAAATGTTTAGCAATAATACCGCCATACTAACAGAGTTATCACAGAATAAACCGTGGAACAAAATAATAATATCAGGAACACTAAGGTTTCCATAGTTTCTGCGACCAGTTAAGCAACGACTAGCAAATATTGCAAAGTAGCGTAAAATAGGAAAATGTGTGCTAGTGATTCGTGCATCGGAAACCTTCCTCTTTGCCCCTATAGTGATGGTATCAATAAACCCATCCACATCGTCATGATGTGGTTCCTCTATTTTGCCCTCAAAGGGATCAAACAAACCCGACAAAAATCATAAAGTGACATCTTCTTAACCACATCATATAAATGAAACTCTACTGAAGGAGGTGATTCCCTAGGATAATAGTAGAAGTTTTGCACAAAAGTATTGGTGAGTAAGAGATACTATTCACGTTGGTCGCGGAGTAAGTCGGTGAGGCTTGCATTCTTAGCCAATTCATAAAAATCCTCGTAAATCCTGGTTGCTCTCAAGAATTCATGGGAGGGCCATTCACACGGCCTAACCTCCGCGGTGCGAGGCAAATTATATTTGGGCTTCATTGCTTCTTCATTTTGCTTTTCCTTCGAGCTTCGGCTCGATGAGCCCCTCAAAAATCTCTTTATTATTCTTTGAAAATTTTTAGTAACTTCAAAATAAAAGTGAACCAAACTCAACAAAATTGATAGCAACTACTCCTACAAGTGCCTAGAGCCTATATCATGCATCAAAACTACTTGGAACCATATAAATTTGACATGCAAGCTCAAGAACATGGTCACCTAGGCAGCAAAAATTTACAATGAATAAAGCACTAGAACAAAAACTAATTGGACCAATGGAGGAGTCACATACCAAGGAACAATCTCGCCAAGAAGTTTTGTGAGAGGTGTTTTGAGCAAGGAGATCGAAAATGGCAGCAAAATGAGCTTGGACTCGGGTTTGAGCTGGATATTTGTGTTTGTGGGAGGAAGAAGGAGTGTGTGGGTGCAAGGATAAGTGGAGGAGGGCCACCGTGGGCCCACGAGGCAAGGGGCGCGCCCAGGGGGTAGGGCGCGCCCCTGACCCTCGTGGCCAGGTGCCAGCTCCTCATGCTGTGTTCTCAGTGCCAAATATTCTCAAATATTCTAGAAAAAACATATTTAAATTTCAGGGCATTTGGAGAACTTTTATTTTTGGGGTATTTTTATTTTGCACGGATAATTCAGATGATAGACAGAAAATACTATTTTTATTTTATTTAAAATAAATAACAGAAAGTAAAAGTAGGGTACAGAAGGTTGTGCCTTCTAGTTTCATCCATCTCATGCTCATCAAAAGGAATCCACTAACAAGGTTGATCAAGTCTTGTTAACGAACTCATTCCGAATAACATGGAACCGGAGAAATTTCGAATAACACTATGTTACCTCAACGGGAATATGCACATCCCCAATAATAAGAATATCATATTTCTTCTTGACAGTAGGAAGAGGAAATTCAAAACCTCCAAATATAATCGATGGAATTTTTTCAATAGAGTTGATACTATGAACTTGAGGTTGTTTCCTCGGAAAGTGTACCGTATGCTCATTACCATTAACATGAAAAGTGGCATTGCCTTTGGTGCAATCAATAACAGCCCCTGCAGTATTCAAAAAGGGTCTTCCAAGAATAATAGACATACTATCGTCCTCGGGGATATCAAGAATAACAAAGTCTGTTAAAATAGTAACGTTTGCAACCACAACAGGCACATCCTCACAAATACCGACAGGTATGACAGTTGATTTATCAGCCATTTGCAAAGATATTTCAGTAGGTGTCAACTTATTCAAATCAAGTCTACGATATAAAGAGAGAGGTATAACACTAACACCAGCTCCAAGATCACATAAAGCAGTTTTAACATAGTTTCTTTTAATGGAGCATGGTATAGTGGGTACTCCTGGATCTCTAAGTTTCTTTGCTATTCCACCCTTAAAAGTATAATTAGGAAGCATGGTGGAAATTTCAGCTTCCGGTATCTTTCTTTTATTAGTAACGATATCTTTCATGTACTTAGCATAAGGATTCATTTTGAGCATATCAGTTAATCGCATGCGCAAAAAGATAGGTCTAATCATTTCAGCAAAGCGCTCAAAATCCTCATCATCCTTTTTCTTGGATGGTTTGGGAGGAAAAGGCATGGGTTTCTGAACCCATGGTTCTATTCCCTTTTCGTGTTTCCTAGCAACAAAGTCTTTCTTATCATAACGTTGATTCTTTGATTGTGGGTTATCAAGATCAACAGCAGGTTCAATTTCTACATCATTATCATTACTAGGTTGAGCATCATCATGAACATTTTTATTAGCATTATCACTAGTTTCAGGTTCATTGCCAGATTGTGTTTCAGCATCAGAAATAGAAATATCATTTGGATTCTCAGGTGTTTCAGTAATAGGTTCACTAGAAGCATGCAAAGTCCTATCATTTTTCTTTTTCTTCCTTTTAGAAGGACTAGGTCCATCTATATTATTTCTCTGAGAATCTTGCTCAATTCTCTTAGGGTGGCCTTCAGGATACAAAGGTTCCTGAGTCATTCTACCAGTTCTAGTAGCCACTCTAACAGCATAATCATTATTCTTACTATCCAATTCATTGAGCAAATCATTTTGAGCTTTAAGTACTTGTTCTACTTGAGTGGTAACCATAGAAGCATGTTTACTAATAAGTTTAAGTTCACCTTTGACATTAGCCATATAATCACCCAAGTGTTCAAGCACATTTGAATTGTATTTCAATTGTCTACCAAAATAAGCATTGAAGTCTTCTTGCTTAACCATAAATTTATCAAACTCATCTAAGCATGGGCTAGCAAACTTAGTAAATGGGATTTCAGCTTTGTCATATCTGTAGAGAGAATTTACCTTTACTACCTGTGTCGGGTTATCAAGACCATGAATTTCTTCAATAGGTAATGGATTAAGATCATATGTTTCTTCAACAGGCGGTAAATTAAGACCGTGTATTTCTTCAATAGGAGGTAAATTCTTAACAACTTCAGCTTTAATACCTTTTTCCTTCATAGATTTCTTTGCCTCTTGCATATCTTCAGGACTGAGAAATAGAACACCTCTCTTCTTCGGAGTTGGTTTAGGAATAGGCTCAAGAAGTGTCCAATTATTTTCATTTGTCAACATATTATTCAATAGAATTTCAGCTTCATCAAGTGTTCTTCCCTGAAAACAGAACCAGCACAACTATCCAGGTAATCTCTGGAAGCATCGGTTAGTCCATTATAAAAGATATCAAGTATTTCATTTTTCTTAAGAGGATGATCAGGCAAAGCATTAAGTAATTGGAGAAGCCTCCCCCAAGCTTGTGGGAGACTCTCTTCTTCAATTTGCACAAAATTATATATATCCCTTAAAGCAGCTTGTTTCTTATGAGCAGGGAAATATTTAGCAGAGAAGTAATAAATCATATCCTGGGGACTACGCACACAACCAGGATCAAGAGAATTAAACCATATCTTAGCATCACCCTTTAATGAGAAAGGAAATATTTTAAGGATATAAAAGTAGCGAGTTCTCTCATCATTATTGAACAGGGTGGCTATATCATTTAATTTAGTAAGATGTGCCACAACAGTTTCAGATTCATAGCCATGAAAAGGATCAGATTCGACCAAAGTAATTATATCAGGATCAACAGAGAATTCATAATCCTTATCAGTAACACAGATAGGTGAAGTAGCAAAAGCAGGGTCAGGTTTCATTCTAGCATTAAGAGATTGCTGCTTTCATTTAGCTAATAATTTCTTAAGATCACTTCTATTATTACAAGCAAGAATAGCTCTAGCAGATTCTTCATCCAGAACATAACCCTCAGGAACAACAGACAATTCATAAGTATTAAGGGGAGAGTCTTCATCATCACTATCTTCAATATAATCAGTTTCAATAATTTCTTTCTCTCTAACCCTAGCAAGTTGTTCATCAAGAAATTCACCAAGTGGCACAATAGTATCAAATGTAGAAGTAGTTTCATCATAAGTATCATGCACAGCAGAAGGGGCATCATCAATAACATGCGCCATATCAGAATGAATAGCAGAAGCAGGTTTAGGTGTCGCAAGCTTACTCAAAACAGAAGGTGAATCAAGTGCAGAGCTAGATGGCTGTTCCTTACCACCCCTCGTAGTTGAGGGATAAATTTTGGTTTTTGGATCTCTCAAGTTCTTCATAATGATAAGAAGATATAAATCCCAAGTGACTCAAAGAATAGAGCTATGCTCCCAGGAAACGGCGCCAGAAAATAGTCTTGATAACCCACAAGTATAGGGGATAGCAACAGTTTTCGAGGGTAGAGTATTCAACCCAAATTTATTGATTCGACACAAGGGGAGCCAAAGAATATTCTCAAGTATTAGCAGCTGAGTTGTCAATTCAACCACACCTGGAAACGTAATATCTGCAGCAAAGTATTTAGTAGCAAAGTAATATGATAGTAGTGGTAACGGTAGTAAAAGGTAATGATAGCAAAAGTAATGTTTTTGGTATTTTGTAATGATTGTAACAATAGCAACGGAAAAGTAAATAAGCGAGGAACAATATATGGAAAGCTCGTAGGCAATGGATCAGTGATGGAGAATTATGCCGGATGCGGTTCATCATGTCACAGTCATAACCTAGGGTGACACAGAACTAGCTCCAATTCATCAATGTAATGTAGGCATGTATTTCGAATATAGTCATACGTGCTTATGGAAAAGAACTTGCATGAAATCTTTTGTCCTACCCTCCCGTGGCAACGGGGTCCTAGCGGAAACTAAGGGATATTAAGGCCTCCTTTTAATAGAGTACCGGACCAAAGCATTAACACATAGTGAATACATGAACTCCTCAAACTACGGTCATCACCGGTAAGTATCCCGATTATTGTCACTTCGGGGTTAAAGGATCATAACACATAATAGGTGACTATAGACTTGCAAGATAGGATCAAGAACTCTCATATATTGATGAAAACATAATAGGTTCAGATCTGAAATCATGGCACTCGGGCCCTAGTGACAAGCATTAAACATAGCAAAGTCATAGCAACATCAATCTCAGAACATAGTGGATACTAGGGATCAAACCCTAACAAAACTAACTTGATTACATGATAAATCTCATCCAACCCATCACCGTCCAGCAAGCCTACGATGGAATTACTCACGCATGGCGGTGAGCATCATGAAATTGGTGATGGAGGATGGTTGATTATGGCGATGGCGACGGATTCCCCTCTCCGAAGCCCCGAACGGACTCCAGATCAGCCCTCCCGAGAGGTTTTAGGGCTTGGCGGCGGCTTCGTATTGTAAAATGCAAGGAATCCTTCTCCCTTATTTTTTTCTCTCCCTAAAACCAAATATATAGAGTTGGAGTTGAGGTCGGAGGAGCTCCAGGGGGCCCACGAGGTAGGGGGCGCGCCCCCCACCCTCGTGGACAGGTGGTGGGCCCCTGGTCTTCATCTTTTGCAAGGATTTTTTATTATTTCCAAATACACGTTCCTTGAAGTTTCAGGTCATTTCGAGAACTTTTGTTTCTGCACATAAATAACACCATGGCAATTCTGCTAAAAACAGCGTTAGTCCAGGTTGGTTCCATTCAAATCATGCAAGTTAGAGTCCAAAACAAGGGAAAAAGTGTTTGGAAAAGTAGATACGACGGAGACGTATCAATAACCGTCGTTGATGATCAACAACCGGTTTTGCGTCTTTCTCCAATTTTTTGTGCTGGCATGGAGTGGGACTAATGCCCTTAAGATCGTCAAGAGTAGATCCAATAGCAGCACGGTGCTTCTTTAGAGTTTTCAGTAATTTCTTTTCTTCATTCTCTAAAAGGTTAGCACTAATAATAACATGATATATCTCTTTGTCATCAAGATAAGCATATTGAAGAGTATCACGCAATGGTTTAAGCTCAAACACGGGAGCACCCTTGGGTGGAGGATCCCCTAGAATTTCAACGGGCAAGTTGTGTTTCAAAATAGGTCCCTGTTTAAAGAATACTTCATCTATTTCCCTTCTTTCATTCATAAACATATCATTTTCATGGTCTAGCAAATATTGTTCTAAACTAGGAGGCACGGCAATAGAAATAAGACCAATAATTTTATCTTTACTAGGCAATTCTTTATCATGGGGTTGTCTACAAAATTTAGCAAAGTTAAATTCATGATACATATCCCCTAAACCAATAGAAACAATATCCTTATTGCAGTCTATCTTAGCATTAACAGTATTCAAGAAGGGTCTACCAAATATAATGGGACAAAATTTATCTTGTGGGGAACCAAGAACAAGAAAATCAGCAGGATATTTAACTTTCCGACATAAGACTTCAACATCTCTAACAATCCCAACTGGTGAAATTGTGTCTCTATTGGCAAGTTTAATTGTAACATCAATTTCCTCTATCTCAGCAGGTGCAATATCATGCATAATTTCTTTATATAAGGAATGAGGTATTGCACTTGCACTAGCACCCATATCACATAAGCCATGATAGCAATGATCTCCTATTTAAACAAAAATAACAAGCATGCCTACAATAGGTCTATGTTTATTTTTAGTATCAGGTCCAATAATTCTAGCAGCTTCATCACAGAAGTAAATAACATGCCCATCGATATTATCGGGCAAGAGATCTTTAACCATAGCAACACTAGGTTCAACTTTAATTTGCTCAGAGGGTGTAGGTGTTCTAGTATTACTCTTACGAACAACAGTTGAAGTTTTAGCATGATCCTTTATTCTAATCGGGAAAGGTGGTTTCTCGATATAAGCAGTAGGAACAACAGAATCATTATAAGTGATAGTCTTTTCTTCAACTTTAATAGGTGCAACTACTTTTATTTCAATGGGAGGATTATATTTAAACCACTTCTCCTTAGGGATATCAACATGAGTAGCAAAGGATTCACAGAAAGAAGCTACTATCTCAGAGTCAAGTCCATATTTAGTGCTAAATTCACGAAAAGCATCGGTATCCATAAATTTTTTAACACAATCAAACTTAGGTGTTATACCTGACTCCTTACCTTCATCGAGATCCCAATCTTCAGAGTTGAGTTTAATTCTTTCCAATAAATCCCATTTGAATTCAATAGTCTTCATCATAAAAGATCCAGTACAAGAAGTATCGAGCATGGAGGGATTACTGAGAGAAAGCCGAGCATAAAATTTTGAATAATCATTTATTTTGAGAATTCATGATTGGGGCATGAATATAACATTGAATTAAGCCTCCCCAAGCTTGAGCGACACTTTCTCCTTCGCGAGGCCAAAAATTATATATATAATTACGATCACGATGAACAAGATGCATAGGATAAAACTTCTGATGAAATTCCAATTTCAATCAGTTGTAGTTCCATGATTCCATATCATCACATAGCCTAAACCATGTCAATGCCTTTACCTTCAAAGATAAAGGGAAGACCTTCTTCTTGATAATATCCTTGGGCATACATGCAACCTTAAATAATCCACAAACTTCATCCACATAGATTAGGTGCAAATCGGGATGTAATGTTCCATCACCTATGAAAGGATTAGCTAGCAGTTTCTCTATCATACCCGAAGGAATTTCAAAGTAAACATTTTCAGTAGGTTCAGTAGGTTGAGGAGCAACTCTTTGCTCTATTGGTCGGGGTGAAGATACCCCGAACAAGCCCCTCAAAGGATTGTGTTCCATAGTAACAAGTGACAGTAAATTTCAGCACACCATATAAATTTTTCCTTACCAAATTCCACCTACCAAAGGCGCTTCACTTTCCGGCAACGGCGCCAGAAAAGAGTCTTGATGACCCACAAGTATAGGGGATCTATCGTAGTCCTTTAGATAAGTAAGAGTGTCGAACCCAACGAGGAGCAGAAGGAAATGATAAGCAGTTTTCAGCAAGGTATTCTCTGCACGCACTGAAATTATCGGTAACAGATAGTTTTGTGATAAGGTAATTTGTAATGGGTAACAAGTAATTAAAGTAAATAAGGTGCAGCAAGATGGCCCAATCCTTTTTGTAGCAAAGGACAAGCCTGGACAAACTCTTATATAAAGGAAAGTGCTCCCGAGGACACATGGCAATTATCGTCAAACTAGTTTTCATCGCGTTCATATGATTCACGTTCGGTACTTTGATAATTTGATATGTGGGTGGACCGGTGCTTGGGTACTGTCCTTCCTTGGACAAGCATCCCACTTATGATTAACCCCTATTGCAAGCATCCGAAACTACAAAATAAGTATTAAGGTAAACCTAACCATAGCATGAAACATATGGATCCAAATCAGCCCTTACGAAGCAACTCATAAACTAGGGTTTAAGCTTCTGTCACTCTAGCAACCCATCATCTACTTATTACTTCCCAGTGCCTTCCTCTAGGCCCAAACAATGGTGAAGTGTCATGTAGTCGACGTTCACATGACACCACTAGAGAAAAGACAACATACATCTCATCAAATATCGAACGAATACCAAATTCACATGACTACTTATAGCAAGACTTCTCACATGTCCTCCGGAACAAACGTAACTACTCACAAATCATATTCATGTTCATAATCAGAGGGGTATTAATATGCATAAAGGATCTGAAAACGAATACCAAATTCACATGACTACTTATAGCAAGACTTCTCACATGTCCTCCAGAACAAACGTAACTACTCACAAATCATATTCATGTTCATAATCAGAGGGATATTAATATGCATAAAGGATCTGAACATATGATCTTCCACCGAATAAACCAACTAGCATCAATTACAAGGAGTAATCAACACTACTAGCAACCCACAGGTACCAATCTGAGGCTTTGGGACAAAGATTGGATACAAGAGATGAACTAGGGTTTGAGATGAGATGGTGCTGGTGAAGATGTTGATGGAGATTGACCCCCTCCCGCTGAGAGGATCGATGGTGATGACGATGGTGATGATTTCCCCCTCCCAGAGGGAAGTTTCCCCGGTAGAACAGCTCCGCCGGAGCCCTAGATTGGTTCCGCCAAGGTTCTGCCTCGTGGCGGCGGAGTTTCGTCCCGTGAGCTAGCTTATGATTTTTTTTCCTCCACAAAAGACTCCATATAGCAGAAGATGGGCATCAGAGGGTTGCCAGAGGGTCCACGAGGCAGGGGGCGCCCACACCCTCATGGACGGTGGGTGGCCCCCCTCTGGTACTTCTTTCGCCCAATATTTTTTATATATTCTGAAACGTGCTCCCGTGAAGTTTCAGGACTTTTGGAGTTGTGCAGAATAGGTCTCTAATATTTGCTCCTTTTCCAGCCTAGAATTCCAGCTGCCGGCATTCTCCCTCTTCATCTAAACCTTGTAAAATAAGAGAGAATAGGCATAAGTATTGTGACATAATATGCAATGACAGCCCATAATGCAATAAATATTGATATAAAAGCATGATGCAAAATGGACGTATCAGTACCATTGATACAGGGATGGACACTTGCAGCAGCAGAGAAGCAGTTGTTGTTTACAGTGTAATACGGCACTTCCTGGTCCAGGGAGACGAAATTTGGTGGAACAAGGCAATGCTCACTGCAAAGAGAAGTAGTTTTTTGGTTTGAAGGCTCACGGTGATAGCAGCCACCACTACCGAAAACCTATATGGATAATCATGGCATCAAAAATAACCTTTTGACCACAACCAACATTAAAAAAATCTCTTCGCGTGATATTCCGACGGAAAGGGCCCGAAAAATCATAGAGTAATCAGACCCGGGTGAGTTGAAAGCCGACTGGGATTTCAATCTAGCAAGATGGCAAGATGATTTGCCAATTGGCTAGAATGGTGAGTTACTAAATCCAGACAAGAAGCTGATCTTGCAAGAAACACTGAACAAACATTTAAATCGGTCGTTGCATCAGGTTTTTCTGCACATGGGCTAGCCTTGCCCAACAGAAATCTAGCACAAACGTTTTGTGATGGAAATTCATTAATAAGTTCGTATAACATCGACAGGGATAGGGTTGAACAGTGAAAAAATGGCACCTAAGAGAATTTCGTGTTGTAGTTCCATGTAATTAATCCGAAGTCATTGCATTGGAATTGTTTGACTAAGTATAATTACATTGCATTTGGTTTGGCATCTGTCAACATCTTACCTCAGTAACTTGCCCTGTTTCTTTTTCTTGATTTAGATGTAGTGATACCAGATAAACACATCCAAAGCCAATGAAAGATCACTATATTAAAATAACAAAACTAATACCAAGATATGAGCGACCAAATCACCAAAAAAAGACAAACCAGCCTCGACAACATCAAAGTTATGTATGGGCAAGTTGAATGCACAAACCATCTCGAGCAATGGTATGTAGTGATACCAGATAAACACATCTTACCTCAGTAACTTGCCCTGTTTCTTTTTCTTGATTTAGATGTAGTGATACCAGATAAACACATCCAAAGCCAATGAAAGATAACTATATTCAAATAACAAAACTAATACCAAGATATGAGCGACCAAATCACCAAAAAAAGACAAACCAGCCTCGACAACACCAAAGATATGTATGGGCAAGTTGAATGCACAAACCATCTCAAACAATGGTCTGTGATGACATGGCACCATTAATAGGGGAATACTATAGCTAATAAACAAGGTGTTACACCTTCTTCACAAGCTTTAAGACTTGCTCGCACACCCTCCGAAAGTAACAAGATGAGGTTGTTTGAGAATGAATCCCTTACTCTTGTGCTTGGAAAGATAATCTTCTCAACACTCAAACTCTCAAGATTTGGCTATGGATTTGGAGAACGTTTGAGTGGATTCCCTTTGAAGTCAACACAATGAGGTGGAGTTCTCTATTAGAACAAATGACAGGAGTGGAGTTTGCTTTGAGTTGAACAAGTGGGATATGTGGTGGTGCCTTTATACACATCTCGAAGGCTTTGACTAGTTTTGCTCAGTAGCTCCGAGTTGAAAAAAAAAGTGTAAACTTTAGGTTGCATCGATAGGTCTAAATGAATTTGATGGTTTTGCTCGGGATTTTTGTAGGATCGAAAGTATGTCTAGAGGGGGGGTGATTAGACTACTTGACCAAATAAAAATCTAGCCTTTTCCCAATTTTAGTTCTTGGCAGATTTTAGCTATCTTAGCACAAGTCAAGCAATCTCCACACAATTCAAGCAAGCATGCAAAAGAGTATATGAGCAGCGGAAAGTAAAGCATGCAACTTGCTAGAATGTAAAGGGAAGGGTTTGGAGGATTCAAATACAATTGGAGACACTGATGTTTTTGTCGTGGTTCCGATAGGTGGTGCTATCGTACATCCACGTTGATGGAGACTTCAACCCACGGAGGGTAATGGTTGCGCGAGTCCACAGAGGGCTCCACCCACGAAGGGTCCACGAAGAAGCAACCTTGTCTATTCCCGTCGCCCACGAAGGACTTGCCTCACTAGCGGTAGATCTTCACGAAGTAGGCGATCTCCTTGCCCTTACAAACTCCTTGGTTCAACTCCACAATCTTGTCGGAGGCTCCCGCGTGACACCTAGCCAATCTAGGAGACACCACTCTCCAAGAAGTAACAAATGGTGTGTTGATGATGAACTCCTTGCTCTTGTGCTTCAAATGATAGTCTCCCCAACACTCAACTCTCTCTCATGGGATTTGGATTTGGTGGAAATAAGATTTGAGTGGAAAGGAACTTGGGGAAGGCTAGAGATCAAGATTCATATGGTTGGAATGGAATATCTTGACCTCAACACAAGTGTAGGTGGTTCTCTCTCAGAAAATGTGTATTGGAAGTGTAGGTATGTTCTGATGGCTCTGTCCACGAATGAAGAGTGGGTGGAGGGGTATATATAGCCTCCACACAAAATCTAACCGTTACACACAATTTGCCAAACTCGGTGGGACCGAATGGTTAAACTCGGTTGGACCGATTCAGCAAACCTAGTGACCGCTAGGATTTTCGGTGGGACTGAGATGCAACTCGGTAGGACCGATATGGTTAGGGTTAGGGCATAACATAATCTCAGTGTGGCCGATTACACAAACTCGGTGGGACCGATTTTGGTAATAAGCTAACCAGAGAGTTGGTCAGGTAAACTCGGTGGGACCGATTCGCTCATCTCGGTGAGACCAAAATGTTACAAAAGGGAAACAGAGAGTTTACATTGCAATCTCGATGGGACCGATCACTCATCTCGGTAAGACCGAAACGTTACGAAGGGAAATAGAGATATTTCAATCCCATATCGGTGAGACCGAGATCCCTATCGATGAGACCAATTTGCTTAGGGTTTGTGGCAGTGGCTATGACATTTGAAACTCGGTGGCGCCGGATAGAAAGAATCGGTGGCGCCGAGTTTGACTTTTGGTTTAGGTCATATGTGGATGTGGGAAGGTAGTTGAGGATTTTGGAGCATATCACTAAGCATTTTGAGCAAGCAAGCCATTAAGCAACACCTCATCCCTCCTTGATAGTATTGGCTTTTCCTATAGACTCAATGTGATCTTGGATCACTAAAATATAAAATGTAGAGTCTTTAGCTTCAAGCTTGAGCCAAACTTTTTGTCCTTAGAATTTTGAGGGATCCACTTTCCTCATCCATGCCATGCCATTCATTGAGCTTTTCCTGAAATATCAATCTTGGAATAATGTTAGCTCAATGAGCTATATGTTGTTAGGAATTACCAAAACCACCCAGGGATAGTTGTACTTTCAATCTCCCCCTTTTTGGTAATTGATGACAACATATAGATCAAAGCTTCGACAAATGATAATAAGAGTGAAAGATATTGTCGCTTTGAGAAGTATGTGAAAAGCAAGAGCTCCCCCTAAATTTGTGCATATCTTAAGATTTGCTTTGGACTGCAAATGCAAAATGAGTTAGGATCATGGGTTACTCTTCCATGTCACATACATCTTGGTGGAGCGCTCAAAATGATAAGAATTAAATACATGCACTCATCACCAAGCAAAGTGAATGATCATATAAGGGTAAGTAAGATAATATCATCTAACAAGCATAAGTGTAGCTTATGATCAACCACATGATCATCAATGTCTCACAGATAATAGCATAGTATCTCAAGCAATCAAAAGACAGACAAAGTTCAACCACCAAAGCAAGAGAGAATAAAAAGCAACGCTCTCTCTCGAAGCCTATGATCTATACATTTTTCTCCCCCTTTGGCAACAAGTTACCAAAAAGTTCATAGAAAATGCATAGCACTAAAACGTCTCTCAGGCTTGGTCTTCAGGTGGTGGTGTCCGGAGAACTCCAAGAACGAAGCCTTCAGTCGAAGTAGATGGAGCTGCTGGGGTAGGTGCTGGAGCTGGTGGCACTGAAGCTGTAGCTGGTGCAGATGAAGTGGCTCTAGTGTCTGGAACAGGCACTGCAGTTGATCTCTGAGCTCGAGGCACTCTGGCAAATGCATCAGTGGTTGTTCTGCCCTTCCTCTCCTGCATATCATCTTGTAGTTGCTCCACAGCTGACTGAATCTCAGTTACTTTGACATCCAAATCATAGAATTTTTTGCTCCACGATTCTTTCCAAGCTCTCCTGGTTTTGAGTCAGGGTGGCCAGTCCCTTCTCAATCCTCAGAGTTGATGCTATCAAATAACCAAGCTGGTCCTGCTTACTTTTTAAAAAGTACTCAGATGCCTCCTCTTGAGTTGGCATCTTGGCAGCCTTCTCTTTCTTTGCTTTCTCCTTCTCTTGAGCTTGTACTAATGATGGTTCATTCTCATTCATCACAACTTGATTATCCTCAAAGTCAGGATAGATAGGCAAGTGTTCCTTATCCAACAAGTATGTGCCTGTGCCCATCTTTGAGTTTATCAACTCCTGGATCTATGGGGCATATCCACAACTTCTTTTCTGGTCAGCTGCAGTCCTCTTGATAGTCTCAACTATAAGGCTCATGACCTTGAACTTCTGTGGCACATCAAATATATGTAGCAAGTTAATTGCATGGCCTCTGATCATTCCGTGATCACCAGACTTGGGCAAGAGAGTGTGCCTAAGGATCCAATTGATTGTTGGCAGCCCTGATAGCAAGTGTTTTACTGACCCAAACTGGTGAGTCTCAAGATCATCTTCAGGAATCTCCTTGTACATGTTTGCCATAGAGTTGTGATCCATCTTCTTCTTGGCATAGACATCCAAGTCATCTTCTTCTTCCTTAGGAGCATTGATCAGATTTGCCCATTCCTCAATAGTTGAGTGGTACCTTGTTCCTTCAGACATCCATACTATCCTGCCATCTGGATAGAAGTGTGTTGTGGAGTAGAATTGCATTATGAGCTCCTCATTCCACTTTGTGAGCTTCTGCCCAACAAAGTCTGCAACTCCACAAGCACTGAAGCTGTCAAACACACCAAGATAGTGTTCCTCATTTTCCTTGATATACTTCCAGTCGACCCACCTCATTTCACACACTATAGGCTTCTTGTCCAACAACACTGTCTCATAGAAGTCCTGTTGTTCCTTTGTGTGGAACCTGTAATCAACAACAGTCCTTCTCCTGGTAGCATATGGATCTGTCTCTCTCCATAGCCTCAACCCCGAGTCTCTCCTGATCTTGATGTTCTCAGCCACAGGATGAGCATCATTGTGGTATGGAATCTTGGGTTTGAGCTTTCTCAGGACTTGTCCTTCATCATCTTCATCAGCAGCAACTTCAGGCACTGGGGCCTTGTTCTTCTCAGCAGCTGGTATACTCCTGGTATTCCTCTTAGGTGCACTCTTGGGCTTGGAGGTTGCTTTGGGTGCTTCTTTGGGCTTTGATGAAGCAGCCCCTGTCCTGATAGCATCACCCATAAGCTTCTGGGCCTTAGGTGCTGGTGCAGCAACCTCTTCTTCCTCTTCCTCTTCAGAATCTCTCATGATTGAGGATCTCCCGAGCACTCTAGCAGTGGTCTTTTTGATCCTCTCCTTCCTCTTCTTCCCTTCTGCAGTAGCCTCTTTGGGTTCAGATCCCAAAGGGACTTGAGTAGAGGCTCTGGCCTTAGACATTAGAATTCTCTTTGCAGGAACCTTTTGCTTCATGCCTGGCTTAGTGGCAGCAACAATGCTATATTCCTTCTTAACCACTTTCTTCTTGGAAGTGGCCTCATCCTCAACTGCCACATAGTCTTCATCCTCAGACTCTGAAGTTTTCTTCTTCCTTGTTCTGGTGGCAGCTTTGGGCAAGTTGCTGGGAGTGCTCCTGCTACCATCATCTGAACTGCTAGATGGACTAGTGCCCTCACTCAGGTGAACCTGCTCCTCTGACCTGTTCTGGCTGTCACTCTGATCAAACATATTGCAAACACTGACAGCAGACCCTGTGAATAGATATAGATGAGATAGAGTGGATGAGCATCACAAAATGCAGAGGTTTTTGCAAAAGAATGAGTCAAAACCTTAGTTTTAGTTTTCCACAGAAAGCATTTCGGATCAACCGATTTGTAAACTCGGTGATACCGAAGCAGCTGTTGGAACCTAAACTAGTGAACTCGGTCAGACCGAGTCACAGTTCGGTGGCACCGAGACTGCTAGGGTTTCACAAAGTCCTGAACTCGGTCACACCGATTTGCAATTCTCGGTCAGACCGAAAATTACATGTGCAATGGCCTGAGTCGAATCGCTGGTACCGAGTTCCACAACTCGGTGGGTCCGAGATGGTTTCGGCGGAAACCTAGCCCTAAATTTTCAATTCAACTCTAATCTATGGAGTGTTTTGACTGGATAGAAGGTGGTAAGAATCATAATAAACACAATGTGCTAGGAATCGGACAGGGATAGCACTGTGATCGAGTCCATACCCTAGTTCGGTGATGAACTCGCTACAACGGCAACGGCGGGGAAGAATTCCATTGACGGCGGCGGAGACCAGCGACGGGAGGTGGCTGGCGACGAGGAAGACGATCCGGAGACCCAGGAGGCAGAGCGAACTATGCGCGGGCAAAGGGGTTTCGGAGAAATTTCCAAAATTTTGCCCGTGAGTATATATATAGCCCGACCCTGTCGGTGTGACCGAGTGGAGCAACTCGGTGGCACCGAGATTCATAACTGCAAGCAGTTACTGAAACTCGGTGTGACCGAAATGTTCAAATCGGTTGCACCGAGATTGAAAACCTGGATCGACTTAGTGATCTCGGTATGACCGAAATGGAGGAATTGGTCAGACCGAAAAGCACAAAGAAGTTTTGGAAGTTTAAGTCTATGACGAATCGGGGACTCCGAGTGCTCCTCACACAGAGTGGTTCGAATATGACTTGATCAAATTTTGTGATGTAGCATGAATAGAGTTTGAGACGAGAAAAGCATAGATAGCTAGAGAGGGTTCTTAGGCATTCTTGTCCATCCACTTGGCACAAGAAAAGAAAAACAATCAATCAAAACAACAAGTGGATGTCCTCGAATGAGTGAAATATGTAATAAACATGCTCACACAATAAAATGGCAATTGAAATATGTGGCAAAGCATGCACAACCAATTCTAGCATCTATCAAACAATTTGCGATGACTAGGTCATCTATATGAGTATATTGACTTAGCTGTCAAATGAGAACATTTGATCATAGGTCATACTCATCGTTTAAGCACAAGTGGGGTTACCACTTTTACATAAAGCATTGTTGTGTTCACACCATTAGAGTTGCTTTAGCTCAATTCTTAGAGTAAAGCTCCCCCTAGATGTGAGATCCCCCCTAAGAGGGATGAACTAACCTTGGGTTTTGTCGATGATGACTTCATGTAGATGTTGAAGATGTGGATGCTCAATGTTGATGTAGATCATTTGGAGCTATCCATTGGAGTGAGTTGCACTTTCAATACCTACACGGGTTAGTCCCACAAGGAACAAACAAGGATATCCATGGACATAGAGTGATGCACACACAAGATGATGTCTATGAAAGCTTTTAGGTTACCTTGTCCCTTGTCTTACCAACAAGAGGGTTTGTGACTCCTTGAACTAGTGCAAGATGTGGAAGTTGATTGCACTTGTTCTTGCCAAGATGATAAGAGTGAAGTATGTTGGCGGAGTCACCCTCAAGAACTCTCTAGTTCTTCTTCGGGATCCACACCATCTTGATGGGAATCCTCGGTGTTGTAGTTGTACTTGATGAAGTGGAACTTGAAGTAGTCTTGGGAACCCACTTGACCAAGGACTTAGGAGCTTCTTCAAATGCATAAATTTCCTCTTGAAGCTTGTCCTTGCCTTTTTGCTTGTGGTCTTGTGGTGGAAGATCATCTTGAGCTTGTGTCCCTTTGAGAGAAGTAGGATCATACTTCTCTTGTTGAGGAACAAACTTCGTCTTGGGGTATTGATCTTCTTCCCACTCGACTCCATTGGCATAGAACTTTCGTTCAAAACCAACACCTTGATTCTTCCGGTGCCTTCCTTGCTTGCATACAATTTCCTCGAATTGCTTACTTCCGGCAAGGCTCTTGTAAACACCTTTCTCTATAGTTCCCTTCAATAAGCTATTTTCTTGCTCAAGTGTAACTTGGCTAAGAGAATCATTAGTGGAATCAATAGAACTACTAGAAGCAACAATGTTGGATTTAGCATGATTATTGTTACTACTAGAGGAAGAATCTTTCTTGTTCCTGTTACTAGACTTGACCTGAGGCATGTAAGTGGATAAGAGTAAACGTTTGGCAATGTAAGAAGAACTTTTCTTGCGAAGATCATCATTGATTGCTTTTAAGAACTCATGCTCTTGCTCAAGGTTGAGCTTTTCAAAGCGTAATTTCTCATGAGTCCTTAAAAGTTCTCGATGATCTCCTAAGATAGTTTCATGAGCTAACTTAAGAGTGTTTAGTTCTTTAGTTAGAGACTCAATATTCTCCTTATCATTGTCATTCGTTTTATCTTGATTAGCATGATTAATTGACGTTTCATCATAGTATTCATCACTAGAGTTGTCAACAAGTAAATCATCATCACCTAACAAGTCATCTTCATCACTATTGAAATCAACATACTCGGGGTGTGATACCTTTGGGCCTTTAGCCATGAAGCATGTTCCAACTCCTTCATTTGGTGAGTCAAATATGTCGTAGGAGTTGGTTGGCACAAGTGCTAGACCGGCAACACCTTCATCTTGAGTATATTCAGAGTCGGAGTGATAGCTTCTCTCGGAGTGGTTGTCGGAGTCAGAGCCGGATACCCATTCACCAACATGAGCTTGATGTATTTGTTTTGTGTAGCTCCTTGATGACTTGTCCTTTCTTTCCGAATCCTTGCTTCTCCGTGAGGGTCTTCGTTCATAACGATCATCTCTACTCCTTTCTCTAGATGGTGATTCTTCTCTTCTACTTCTTCTCTTGGGAGAATCTTCTCTTCTCTTGTAGGGGGCCGTACACTCATTGGAATAGTGTCCAGGCCTTCCACAATTGTAGCAATTTCGCTCTCGACTAGAAGATGTTTTGTCATTGTAGGACCTTGACTTGGAGCTTCTCTCTTTGCTTCTACTCATGTAGAACTTGTTGAAGTTCTTCACCATTAAGCTCAATTCTTCATTGAAGGTTTCTTTCTCACTCGATGATGTGGGGGCTTCACATGAGGCTTTGTAAGCACCACTTGATTTGTTGTGAAGTTCCTCTTTATCCTTGAGTGACATCTCATGAGCAACAATTCTTCCGATGACTTCCGTTGGCTTGAGATCTTTGTAATTGGGCATCATTTGGATCAATGTGCACATGGTATCATATTTTCCATCCAAGGCTCTTAGGATCTTCTTGATGATGAATCTATCGGTCATCTCTTCACTCCCTAAGCCGGCAATCTCATTTGTGATAAGAGCAAGCCTGGAGTATATTTCAGCGACACCTTCACCACCCTTCATTTTGAACTTGTCAAGTTGACTTTGAAGCACATCCAATTTGGATTCCTTGACGGAGTCGGTACCTTTGTGCATATCAATCAAAGTATCCCAAATTTCCTTTGCATTCTCAAGACGGCTGATTTTGTTAAATTCTTCGGGGCACAATCCGTTGAAGAGGATATCACAAGCTTGAGCGTTGTATTGCAGCATCTTCAACTCTTCCGCGGTAGCTTCACGATTCGGTTCTTTCCCATCAAAGAATTCACCTTGCAAGCCAATACACACAATAGTCCAAACGGCGGGGTTATGTCCAAGAATATGCATTTTCATCTTATGCTTGCAACTAGCAAAATTAGTGCCATCAAAGTAAGGACCTCTACGGTGATAATTTCCCTCGCTAGACGTCATACTCTCCTAGGTTGTGAGACTAAGGCTATGACCACCAAAAGCTATGGAAATCAAAGAAAATGGAGACCAAAGCTCTGATACCACTTGTAGGATCGAAAGTATGTCTAGAGGGGGGGTGATTAGACTACTTGACCAAATAAAAATCTAGCCTTTTCCCAATTTTAGTTCTTGGCAGATTTTAGCTATCTTAGCAAGCAATCTCCACACAATTCAAGCAAGCATGCAAAAGAGTATATGAGCAGCGGAAAGTAAAGCATGCAACTTGCAAGAATGTAAAGGGAAGGGTTTGGAGGATTCAAACGCAATTGGAGACACGGATGTTTTTGTCGTGGTTCCGATAGGTGGTGCTATCGTACATCCACGTTGATGGAGACTTCAACCCACGGAGGGTAACGGTTGCGCGAGTCCACGGAGGGCTCCACCCACGAAGGGTCCACGAAGAAGCAACCTTGTCTATTCCATCACGGTCGTCGCCCACGAAGGACTTGCCTCACTAGCGGTAGATCTTCACGAAGTAGGCGATCTCCTTGCCCTTACAAACTCCTTGGTTCAACTCCACAATCTTGTCGGAGGCTCCCACGTGACACCTAGCCAATCTAGGAGACACCACTCTCCAAGAAGTAACAAATGGTGTGTTGATGATGAACTCCTTGCTCTTGTGCTTCAAATGATAGTCTCCCCAACACTCAACTCTCTCTCACAGGATTTGGATTTGGTGGAAAGAAGATTTGAGTGGAAAGCAATTTGGGGAAGGCTAGAGATCAAGATTCATATGGTTGGAATGGAATATCTTGACCTCAACACAAGTGTAGGTGGTTCTCTCTCAGAAAATGTGTATTGGAAGTGTAGGTATGTTCTGATGGCTCTGTCCACGAATGAAGAGTGGGTGGAGGGGTATATATATAGCCTCCACACAAAATCTAACCGTTACACACAATTTGCCAAACTCGGTGGGAACGAATGGTTAAACTCGGTCGGACCGATTCAGCAAACCTAGTGACCGTTAGGATTTTCGGTGGGACTGAGATGCAACTCGGTAGGACCGATATGGTTAGGGTTAGGGCATAACGTAATCTCGGTGTGGCCGATTACACAAACTTGGTGGGACCGATTTTGGTAATAAGCTAACCAGAGAGTTGGTCAGGTAAACTCGGTGGGACCGATTCGCTCATCTCGGTGAGACCGAAATGTTACAAAAGGGAAACAAAGAGTTTACATTGCAATCTCGGTGGGACCGATTGCTCATCTCGGTAAGACCGAAACATTACGAAGGGAAGCAGAGAGATTACAATCCCATCTCGATGAGACCGATTTGCTTAGGGTTTGTGGCAGTGGCTATGACATTTGAAACTCGGTGGTGCCGGATAGAAAGAAACGATGGGGCCGAGTTTGACTTTTGGTTGAGGTCATATGTGGATGTGGGAAGGTAGTTGAGGATTTTGGAGCATATCACTAAGCATTTTGAGCAAGCAAGCCATTAAGCAACACCTCATCCCTCCTTGATAGTATTGGCTTTTTCTATAGACTCAATGTGATCTTGGATCACTAAAATATAAAATGTAGAGTCTTGAGCTTCAAGCTTGAGCCAAACTTTTTGTCCTTAGAATTTTAAGGGATCCACTTTCCTCATCCATGCCATGTCATTCATTGAGCTTTTCCTGAAATATTAATCTTGGAATAATGTTAGCTCAATGAGCTACATGTTGTTAGGAATTACCAAAACCACCCAGGGATAGTTGTACTTTCAATTTTCTACATGATGATAGAAGGTTTGCTATGTTGCTTCGGTGGCTCTGAATGGAATGTTGGAGGCTTTGATTAAACTAGGGTTTGAAACAACAGCTATATTTGGTTATATCAGTGGCTCCGAGTGAAAATGGTTCGATGGCACCGAATGAAGTTGATTAAGTTGGTATAGTAGAAATTCTTCAAGGAGTTTTGGAGTTGATCTTTATGCACATGGACCAAAGAGCTTATTGTCATATCCTCATTCCCTTTTGATAGTATCGACATGCCTATGGACTCAATGTGATCTTGCACTAAAATAAAATGAAGAATTATTTTCACTCCTATGTTATTCATAGAAAGAACTTCTCCTGTAATGTACTTGAAGTACAATTAGTACTTCGAGATATATTGGCACAAATTATCCTTAGGGACTAAAGATGCACTTTCATTAGGGCCGATAGCGGGCATGGGAGCATAGGCAGGATTAGGCCCATCGGGCTAGGGACCGCCAACCTAGGTTAATACGTTGTGTCAATTATGTTGCGTTTCACCCAAAAAACATGTATGTTGTGCTCTGTTGTCAAATTTTATCTTGTTGAACAGGCTAAAATGTTACACAATCAATCAAAATATTCTCATAATCATATCATTTATCATTTTTATTTATAACACATCAAATATGGATAATAGATATATTCTCTAGAAATAAAATTGTCTTAAAGCATCTCAAGATAATGTAAAATAGTAATCGTACCCAAAAAATATATCATTTGGGAACCTCCAGGCCAAAAAAACGTTCACAAATGCCCTGTATATGGTACCCCAAAAGAAATATATTTCGCCCAAAATTTTACTAAAAGTGCTGCGTATAAAAAGGGAAACGTTTAAAAACGGCGCACCGTATGAATCTTCCGCCGGACGCGCGCCACGCTGGCGTCGTGCGCCCATGCGAAGCCACCCCCGCGCGAGACGCGTGTATTCTGGTGGACCCGCATGAACCGCCCCTTCCTTATCTTATCCTTTTGCACTCCATCCCCTACCTTCAGCCATTCCCCTCATCGTGTCGTGTTTCTTCTCTGCCTTCCATCTCCTCCACTGCCCATCCCCTTTCTTCTTCCCTGCGGCAAAATACGACCAGGAGGGGCACCAAAAAGCTCGCCGTCGACGCGCCCTGGCCGCTCCAAGCAACCTTGCGGCAACTGGGAAGTGAACGCCATGGCTGGCTTCGAGCGCTCTTCTCCACGGCCGTCGCAGCCGGACGCGCTAGTAGCCATGGCTGGCTTTCATTTTCCTGTCGTGAGAGCTGCATCCTAGGTGACGATGGTGATGCTGGAACCGTTCCAGCGATGAGCGAAAACCGGCAAGGCGAAGATACAAGAGGTGCTGGAACCCACTGATTGGAAAGCTGCAACTGGCACACGATATGCTAGAAGCAGTGTTCCCTGGAGCTGGAACCATCATCCATTTTTGCTGGAATCAGCAGCCACCGGTGGTGAAGACAACGAGGTACGGTGCTACTACCAGGGAGTTTTTTTGCTGGAACCAGATCCTGGAGATGCTGGAACCATCTTCTTTTTTTGCTGCAACCAGGCAGCTGCCGGGGTAAAGACGATGAGGTACGGTGCTACTACCATAAAAAAATTTCTGGAACCGGGCGGAGAAAAAGTTGCATCCGCTATCGATTGGTGATGCAATGGGATGGTGTCGAGATGTTTTGCTGGAACCGGCAAAAAAAATTGCTGGAACACGTAAGAATTTTTGCTGGAAGGATACAGGAGAAATTTGCAGCGGGCGGTGCAACTTTGAGTGTTTTGTTGGATTTGATTTTTTTGCTGCAACCAGCATGTGATTTTGCTACTACTGACAAACTAATGGTGTTTTGTGTGTTTGCTTTTTTTTGTTGAGGACACGGAGCGGTGGCGGTGGCTCAGGGATGTTGCAACCACGGTGGCACGCGCTAGAACCGGTCGGCAGGCGAGCTGCATTTATCAATGAAACATGGGCGTCTGTCGGCGGCGAGCAGCGGTAGAGAGCACAGTGGCGGCTGTCGACGGCGACAAACGGGGGAGGGCAACCGGGCGCTACGTTGCGCGACGCGGCGATGACGAGGCGGCCGCCATGGCCTGCGATGTTTCTTCAGATTTGAAACGCGAACACGGATGAGAAGGAAGAAGACGACCTTGATGAACGAGCATCCAACGGCTCAGGGTGGGCCAATCGGGTGGCTGGGGCGCGGCCGGCCGAAACTTTGGGCCAGCGCGTATTAGTCGCCGTATAAAAAACGCCTTAACAGGAAGCCAACCACCCGCAAAATCTCCCCCCATGACCGTCGCAACCCCACGCCGATTCTAATAGATTGTTGTCACCACATGCTGCAACCGCGACTTCATTGGCCGTCCCTTAGCCCTGTTGCCACCTGAGAGCTTTTTTTTAGGGAAGGCCATCATGGCTAGCTTTATTGCAAATTAAAGAGGTAAAACATCATCCACAAGTCTGGAGACAAGACAGCCGAGAGGCTCGTCCGTCCAGCTACTAGAAATCTTATTACAAAAACTATGTTTAGCTAGCACATGTGTCGCATCATTACATGAACGACGGCAATGATTAAAATTGACCTTCCCAATAGACATAGCCGCATCCACACACTCCACAAAAATTGCCGCTGCAGTGTCCCACCATCTTGTTTGTCCAGTGCAAGAATCAATCACCATGAGGGAATCAGACTCTGCTTCAACTCGAGAAAAACCCAAGGTATTGGCAAATACCAGTCCATCGCGCATAGCCAACGCTTCAGTGGTCACCACATCCGCTGCAAACTGAATATAGTGACATTGGGCAGCCAGAAAGTTTCCTTTGTGATCCCTAATGACCGCCGCCGTAGCTCCAGTTCCATCGTCCAAATGGAAAGACTCATCCACATTGACTTTCACAAAGTTCGGCTCTGGTTTTCTCCATGTTTGCTCCTGTATAGACCGATTCCTACTATTTATCTGATGGTAGTTATTTGCTATAGCTAGGACAGAGAATGGCCATGCGTTAACTCACGCCTAACCCACCATAGATACCAAACTCCAACAACCAGCACCTGTTTCACATCAAGACTGGGTTTAAGAGGTAGTGTCGTGTCCTCCGCCAACAGTAGATGTTCAAAAATGATAGATCCCGAGCGGTCAACTGTTATAGCTTCTTCGATTATATCCAGAATACCTAGTTTTTGCCGTAGATCATGAGCATGTGTGCATTCGAAGAACAGATGGCGTACATCTTCCTCAGCCTGGTGATAGATCGGGCACGACCCAAGCCTACATGTCTGTTTGTGAGTATTGCTTTCAAATGGATTATTCCGTGGAGAGCATGCCAACAGAAAATCTGTACCTTACGAGGGACTTGCAGTTTCCAAACTCTACTCCAGATTTCCAGTGAAGTTGAGCCAGACGAACCTGCCAAAACTTTTGCATGTTGTCGGTAAGTCTGACACCATTGTATGTGATAAGCTGATCGGACTGAAAAGACCCCTCTCCGATCAGGATTCCAGGCAATGAAGTCCTCAAAAGCTGCAGTATTCAAAGGAATTTGCAAAATCCTTCGGACATCCACCGGGTTGAAGATAGAGCGGATCAGCAATTCATCCCATGCACCGGTGTAAGGGTCAATGAGGTCGCTAACCGTAGAAAGGATAGATTGTCCCCTGCTCGAAATTACCCTCCTGTTAGGGCTCGATGGTACTCAGGGATCGGTCCATATTTTCACATTCTCACCGATTCCAATTCGCCAAATATATCCCAATTTAAAAGTCTCTAATCCCTTCATTATACTCTGCCACGTGAAGGAAGCTCCATTTTTTAGAGTTGCTTGGAGTAAGCTTTCATTCGGGTAGTACTTTGCTTTCAGAACCCAAGCACATAGCAACTCCGGATTGTTGATGAGACGCCAACACTGCTTAGAGAGCATAGCCAAGTTGAAGGAATAAAGATCCCTGAAGCCCATTCCCCCTTCATTCTTTGGATAACAGAGTTTCCACCAAGTGTACCAATGCATTCTTTGATATTCGTCATCACCCCACCAGAATTGAGCTATCAAATCAGTTATCTCCTTACAAATCCCCTTCAGTAGGCTGAATACTAACATGGCAAAGACAGGGATTGCTTGAGCTACAGATTTAATAAGTATTTCCTTACCACCTATAGATAGTTGCTTCTCCATCCATCCTTTCAATCTTTCTTTTATTCTTTCACAGAAGTATCTGAAGCAGTCACTCCTATCTGCTCCTACCATTGCCGGCAACCCAAGATATTTGTCAGACAAAGCTTCAGTATCAATATGTAGTAGTTGACAAACCTCAGTTTTTGTTACCACAGGGGTGTTAGGGCTGAAGTACACACTAGATTTTGATAGGCTCACCAATTGTCCCGAACTCTGACAGTAGGTATCCAGAACATGTTGTAAGGAAGCTGCATTTAGGACATCTGTGTTCATGAGAATGAGAGAATCATCAACAAATAAAAGATGTGATACTGATGGTGCATTAGCTTCTTCTTCAAACTATGGGGATAGACCTTCTATGCCACTAGCTTCTTCTTCAAACTCCAATAGACTGGAAAGACCTTCTGCACACAATAGGAACAAATATGGGGATAGGGGGTCACCCTGACGAATGCCTCTCGTAGGTGTGAAAGACCCTGTTTCATGAGAATTAAATCTTACTCTGTAGCTGACCGAGCTTACACATGACATCATCATCTCAATAAATTGGTCGTGGAAGCCCAATGCTGACATCATATCATGAAGAAAGGACCACTCCACCCTGTCATATGCTTTATGCATATCTAACTTGACTGCACATAACCCTGTTCGGCCAGCTCTTTTATTCTTGATCTTTTGTATACGTTCATATGCAATTAGAATATTGTCAGTGATCATCCTCCCAGGAACAAAGGCACTTTGGGTTGGTGAAATAATATCAGGTAGAATAATTTTCAGACGGAAAGCTAGCATTTTGGACACAATTTTATATAGGACATTGCAAAGACTAATTGGGCGAAATTGAGTTACCAGCTCTGGAGTATCCATCTTCGGGATCATAACAATCATTGTCTCATTCCATTCAGGTGGGATCTTCCTAGAATTAATAGCTAGCAGGACTTCTTGTGTAATCATCTCCCAGAATATGCCAATATTTTTTGAAAAAAAATGGCATGAAGCCCATCGGGGCCTGGGCCTTAAGATCACCAATGCTAAACACGGCCTTCCTCACATCATCAGCCATGTACTGGCGTAGTAGGAAGTCGTTCATCGGAAAGGTTACTTTGCTCTGAACTTTCTGAAGTATGCTAGAGTCTGTGTGCTGCACTTCGGAAGTGAACAGGTGAGAGAAATAATTCTGAATATGTGAGCTCAAGTCCGGAATACCTTCCATCCAGTTCCCCCCTTCATCTTTGAGCCTTTTTATAAAGTTATTCTTCCTACGTGCCGACGTGAAATCTTGGAAGAAGCCTGTATTCCAGTCTCCACTAGTCAACCAAGTGGCCCTTGAACGTTGCATAACTTGTATTTCTTCTAGCTCGAGGAGGTATTCAATTAGTTCAGCAATTTCTTTTATTCTTTCTTCACTTTCATCATTCAACGGACCAGCCATAACCTTCTCTAATTCTCTTTGAGCTTTGCGCAACCTTTTCTTAGGTTTCTTCAGTACTCTTTGGTCCCAGTCATGGAAGGTATCATGCATTTTATTTAGTTTCTATGATATGGAGTTCAAGCCTCCATCTACTCCAGCTGCATTCCATGCCTCCATGACGATATTATTAAAATTTTCCTCTCTTAACCACCTTGCTTCAAATCTCTTCGGATGCGCTGCTCCTATAGCCGTATTAGTAAAATTATAACATTCAGTATTTACCAATAGAGGTCGTCCAATAGGGAGTTTCTCATATTGCACTTGATAGTAATCAGTGACCTCATTCCGCGTGATACCCACGAATCTGATCAGTTTCTTCATCACATTCAACTCCACTCTAACTCTAACAAATTCTCTTGCAAAACCAACCGACAGTGTAGTTTGTATCTCAGTCACCTTGCCCATCTTCCTACACATCCCTTTGATGACTGCTGGAATTAGATAGTTATCTGGTAGTTTCAGAATTCTTGCCCAAACTGTTATCTTATTTAGAACAACATATCTTATTTAGAACAACATATCTTAGGTTCTGAAACCCATCATATTCTTCGATCAGTAGGCCTTGATCTCGAAATAACCAAGGACCCATATTCATAGCAGTGTTCCAATCTCCTAAGCACCCGAATTGGACCGTGAACAGGTTGTCCTCAATCTTGTGCCACCGTGGCTCTTTCGTCGGGTTCCATGCCGATCTCATGTCAGCATACAGGGCAGACGGACTAAATCCCTTCGCTATGTGTACCTTAGGAATCGCCAACCACTTAGCTGCAACCTGTTCTTCCTGGAATTCTTCTTCCCAAACAAACTGATCCTCCTCATCCTCCTGGAGTTCAAGCTGCCCCAGCAAATCCTCGATAGGTTCAGAGCGCTGCCTCGATCCCCCTGCTTCCGCCTAAGAACCCATCATGTGAACCACTCCAAAACCCTAACTTTTCTTGCGGATGAGAACGAGACCCTCGCCCCTCGCCTCCCCGTTTGATAAAGTTCCAGGCGGGGAGATGGGTTGGGAGGGGATTGATAACTCTCGGCGGTACCGCCGCAAGGATAGATAGACTTCTTGGCGGGTGCGCCGCCGGAACTCAAAACCCTACTTTAGGGGAGATAGACTCCTTGCTCTATCTCCCTTGGATCCATCACCGCCACCGCCCTTGCAGCGGTTTTGCTGCAAAACCGCCACCGTCCATCGCCATCGATTAGTCGCCGCCACGACCGCCGCCGAGTCAATGGGCATGGCGCCATCGTATTTGACTCCCCCGTCCAGCCCCTCGAGGATCCCAATGCCATTCCTTGCTGTCCCGGCGACCATCTCAGCCTCAACGACCTCCACCGGCTAAAAATGCGTTTCCTTTCTTCACATCCCATGTTTCAATTGTTTTTCCAATTTTTGGGTACCAACTCCTCCAGAAAAGCAGAAACATTTCTGGAGCAAACAAATTTTTTTTGCCTTTTGTTGGAGATGCTCTAAAATCACCTTTGTTTGGGAAATTGAGATGCCCAGCGGAACTGGAATCAGAATGCAAGAAGCCTGTCTGGCTTCTGATGTTGTTTTTTACAGCAGTCTGGCTACTGATGTCACTTTAGATCTGTGTATAGTTTCTCTATTCTTCCGTTGCATTCATTGCGCAAAAGGTAGACAGCGTTTTGGTTTCATTTTCCTTTCATTGCCGAACGTTCTGGTGGATTCAGTAACTGCACATTTTACTTCATTAATCAAAAATTATGGCCATGCCATGTTTTTGGCATGAATCAGCTCTTGCTTAGTCCAGATCTCACATCAAACATTGTCTGCAGGAAATCTCCTGTACAAGGTGAAACAAAGAGAGAGCCATTGTAAGATGAGTTTCTTCAGAAATTAAAATTTGCTGCAACTCAACATTCAGAATGAGTAAGAGGAACCCAAGCAAAAGATTTAACTAAGCTAATGTTCCCTCAGACAAATGCCTCAACATTTGTAGAAATGAGAGTTGTTTTGCTTGGGTTCTACAAAATAACTCTCATTCTGAATGAGTAAGAGGAACCCAAGCAAAGTAAGAGGAACATTCTGAAGGATTTGCTGCAACAATTGTATTCCTCATCATGCCAGCAACACAATCTCTACAAAATAACTTGAAAAGAGAAACCCAAGCAAAGGATATAACTAAGCTAATGTTCCCTCAGACAAATGCCTCAATTGTCCACACGGTTTAATAGAATGGATTACATCAGACTCGTCATCTGTTTTCATCATCACAGAGAACCAAGACAAACAGCACACAGGCGAATAAAAAAAAGCGGCTACATGACAGAAAAGGGGATAAAGAAGGGTGTTCTCTCAGACAAATGCCTCGTATTGTCCCCATGGTTTAAGGAATGTATTGTATCGGACATCTAATCAGTGTTGATCATCACCAAGAACAAACAACAAACAATATTAGAAAACTAGTAAATGTAAACGGGGGTATAGTAACAGGAAGCTCCGGGTATGGGAGCAGCCCGTGTCGCAAAAACCCGTTTCCTTCTCGCTCTCTGCCAATCTAACGAGAAACAAGGCCATTGAAAGAGACCAAGCATCAGATACCTCATGGCATTCGTCCTACCATACAAATCAAATCACAGATCCTATATAAGCAAATCAAAGAAAGATGGGGATTTTCCAACACTAAATCAGAGAAGAAAGTGCAATCTCAGTCGAAAGATGGTGATTGTTGTTGAGATAATCACAGAGGAACTCAGCATAATTAAACAATTACATCACCGATTGCAACCAATCGAACAAGATTAAGTAGCAAGAAGTGTAATCACAGAAAACGGCTCTGTGTACCGACTTAATCACAGCCACAGGTTCCTATCAAATGTGAAATGTCCAAAAACTCACTGTTGGCACAATGTAGCATCTCCGGTCAAGGCTTGTGGCTACAGGAGACGTGGCATCGGGCCCAAGAAAATAAATTCGAAAGCACACAGCCCAATCAAGCAGGTGCAAATGGGCATTTTCATCCCAGAGCAAACCACATCGGTTATGATACAGGGAAAGACACTTGCAGCGGTAGAGAAGAAGCTAATGTTTACAGTGTGATGCAGCACTTTCTGGTCCGAGCTCTTCAATGTAGTTCTGCATGGGATTCTTGAAATCGTCCCAAGGGTGTCTGTATATCAACGCTCACTGAGAAAAAAAACTCCTCAAGATCACATCCACTATCTCACAAACATAGAAAAACTTTGGGACAGAGTGACTTGCTTTTCTTCCACAACAAGAATAAAAAATCTCTTCGCGTGATATGCCGACGGAAAGGGCCCAGAAAATCATCGAGTAATCAGATCCAGGTGAGTTGAAAGCCGACTGGGTTTTCAATCTAGCAAGATGGCAGGATGATTTGCCCATTGGCTGGAATGGTGAGTAACAACATCCAGACAAGAAGCTGATCTTGCAAAAAACATCACTCAAAACATTCAAATAGATCGCTCCAACAGATTTTTCTGCAATAGGGAAACCTTGCCCAAGAGAAATCTAGCACACCGCCCTGTTTTGTGCGATGGATCCACCATATGGAAGTGGAAGTCATTAATAAGGTACATCGACAGGGATGGGGTCGAACTGTGAAAACACTGGCACCGAAGGAAATTTTGGGCTATCGCTCCTTGTAATTAATAGTCACTGCACTGGAATTGTTTGACTAACATTAGATTTTAATTGGCATCTGTTATGCAAGTAATTTGTCCTGTTAATGTTTTTTGATTTATGTAATGAAAGCTAAAGGTAACAGATAAAACGCATCCATAGCCAATGAACAAGATGCCTCAAAGTTAGAACAGGAAGACACATGAGCGACCAAATCACCAAAAAAAGATATTAACATTTATCGACAACATCAAAGTTATGTATGGACAAGTTGAATGCACAAACCATCTCGAATAATGGTCTGTGCCAGAATCTTAGCCCAAAGATTCATCTGGGCAACGTACAACGCTGAATTACGCTATTAAGAAGCGCACCAGAGACTCTAATTTATTGCCTTCAAAGAATGCAGATCGAATTCAATCTAAAAACAAAACTAAAAAAAGACAACAAACCGAAGAGGGAGATCGCATTAGACTCAAGAAAACTTGGGTGTAATCGACACAGTATCGATTCAGAGTTTGATGGTAAGTTGAAAAGATCATCATCGTCTAATGCCGCGATCTAGATGCTCCGTAGTGAAGAGAAATCGCGAAGAAATAGGCAATCAACTAATCGGCAAAGAGAAGAAACGGAAGGCAAAAGAAGGGGAAGGGGAACCCAACTGGCGGCGGAGGATAGATGAGGGTTTGGACTTTGGACGATGCCAGGTGCTGTTATATATAGGGGTGGCAACGAGGGAGGGCTGCCCTAGCCATCCTGAATTGGCATAATTGCCCCTGTGCTTTTTTTTTGAAGGGTGCCCCTGTGCTTTTTTCTTTCTGCGTTCAATTGCCCCTGTGCTTCGCTCACTGCAGAAAACGATACGCTGCCCTATGGGCTGCGGGCTTTTGGGCTTGAATACCTGCAGTTTACCCTCGCACGAGGGCCTAAAACCACACTACGTGATCCGGCCCACAGAAGCCTGCGTATCTTTTTTCATAAGAGGCCTACGTCCCCGCGTTAAATTAATGACGCCTAGCCGAGGACATCGAATCCAAAATCATTAATTAAGGAGTACTCGTCGCAAAGAACGCTCCACTTTCCAGGTCGCGACAAGCGGCGTACATGCAACGCGCCACTTGTTGCAACCCGGGAGTTTTTCCTTTTTTCTAGATCCGTTTATTCAAAACGTTTTATCTTTTAAACCGTGCGTCCAAATCTTGAACCGGTTTCGCCATTGAATTCCTTGCGTTGAGATCTTCAAAACTAGATCTCATATTGATAGGTTTTGACGGACTTTTTTTCACGAAAAAACCGAACGGGAGCGTGGTTTTTTCCCTTTCCGAAAGAGGCATGTCCGTGCCTCTCGCGAAATCACACCCGTGCCTCTCGTGAAAGTAAAACCGTGACTCTCATGGAAGAAAAAAACAGAAAATGTGTTTTTTTTCGTTTCCTAGAGGCACGGCCGTGACTCTCGCGAAAGCATAACCGTGCCTCTCGCAGAAACAAAACTGTGACTCTCGCGAAAGAAAGAAAAACAGAAAACACGTTTTTTTTCTTTTCTGAGAGGCACGGCCGTGACTCTCGCGAAAGCACAACCGTGCCTCTCGCGGAAGCAAAACCATGACTCCCGCGAAAGAAAGAAAAACAGAAAACACGTTTTGTTTTTCCCTTTCCGAGGGCCACGGCTGTGACTCTCGCGAAAGCACAACCGTGCCTCTCGCGGAAGCAAAACCATGAATCTCGCGAAGGAAAAAAAACAGAAAATGTGTTTTATTTTTCCTTTTCGAGAGGCACGGCCGTGACTCTCGCGAAAGCACAATCGTGCCTCTCGCGGAAGCAAAACCGTGACTCTCGCGAAAGAAAAAAAACAGAAAACGCGTTATTTTCCTGTTTCCGAAAGGCGCGGCCGTGACTCTCGCTAAAGCACAACCGTGCCTCTCGCGGAAAAAAAACCATGACTTTCGCGAAAGAAAAAACACGTTTTTTCGTGAAAAAGAAAAAATCAAAAAAAAAAAATTGATCGAAAAGTTAAGAAAGACCGGAAGGAAACCAAAACGTCGAAAAAACACCAGGAAAAAACATTTTAAAAAGGCGAAAACGCGTGCAGAAAAAAAATTCGGAGAGAGTGTCCAGAACGCGACACGTGGCGAATGGCTGAGAGCGCGCCAAGTGGCGCTGATCGTTGCGAGGCTCCCGAAGGAGCGCTCGATAACTAGTTGCTCCCCACCGAGTCCAAACAACGATACAACATAACGCTACAAAGAGAAGCGAAAATAAAAACTCCGACAGGATACAAGGATGCGTAGGAGCAGTAACGCGACTCAAATAGGTAAGTAAACGAGACACTGGAGCCCTCAGACATGCTCGAAGCGCCAATGCTGCGAATGGAGCTGGCTCAAAAGGAGATCAGCCGACAGAGGGGCTATAGCACTGCCATCGCCTGGGCGCACGGCGGCCAGTGCCATCCTGTTCCATCATAAGAAGGAGCCCCCAGCTCCTCGCCCTGGCTTGAAGGGCGCCGCACCGTCGGACGATGGAATGCTCACCACCCTAGAGCGCGAACGAAGACTGGCGCCAGAGCAACAAAGGGAGGTCTTCGAGCACAACCACCTCACCGAACCACACTCCTCATGAGAGCACCACCGTCGATGCATGGATTCGACACACGCAGAAAAGAAGACGTCGTCTACAAAGCTCACACTGATAACCAGTAGCAGAGGACCTTGCTCACTTGACGGAGCCTTCAAGAAGGACACGACGACACATTGCTGCCACCGCCTGGTCTGGAACCTGCCATACCAAGGGTTTTCACCCAGAGCCGATGGTAAATGGGGCCACCCATGATCATTCTATCCATTTTTAAGGACAAGTATTTCCGGACGAAGGGAGTAATAGATAAGTTTGAAAAATCTGAAACTTTTTTGTGGATGTTCATATTAGTGTAGTAAGTGTGCTTGACAATTTTCATGCCATATGGGATAGCAGTGCTTCGTCGGTGAAAAAAAATTAAGTGTAATATTTGGAAGTAAATTTGGCGTTTGACTTGTTTTTTTTGCACAGGTCAAAATGCTTAGGTTTCCCCCCTAAAACAAATATGTATGTACCATTTGGGTACGGCAATGAACACATCTTTTTTTAAAAGAAATAACGTTTTAAAAATACATTTTTGGCATGCAGGAGCATGTGCTCCCTAGAGCCAAAATGTATTTCCGACTCTCATTCCTCCTTCGTTAAAGTGGTGCATTGGTTGTGCAACACATGTCTTAAGAGCAACTCCAATGGGGCGACCCATTTTTTCCGCGGCCGTCTGTTTAGATCAGCGCGGACACAAAAGGCGGCCCAAGGCGTCGACTCAAACGGACGCGTGTCTGTTTTTCATTCGTGGGCGACCCATTCCCGGCCCATTTTTGAGCCGGATTTGAGCCGGCCCACCAAGGCCCAATTAAACCCGTCGATCTTCGACCTAACCCGAAATTTGACAGCAAAATATCCCATGACCACACTCCGGACTTCCAGCGTCTCACATCTAACCCCAAGTAAGATGTCGCAGGATCTTCCTCTCGGTGGTAGACAATGCCAATCAAAATTGGCCCCTCCCAATAACGTATTAAGGAATTGAGGTGCGAAATTGCCTCTTCTTGTTTCAGAAAGAGCAATAAAATCTAGCCTCTGTTCGATCGAAGCCTCTGCTAGAAATCGTCTTTTATCCAAGTCCCTCAGACCTCTGCTATTCCAAAAAAATCCTATCATAACTCATCATGAAATTTTTTGGTCATCCGGTTCCTAGCACTTCTACGCACTGCCGATGTCGGGTAGATATTGCGTTGCCACTTGCGTTTAGGTTTGGGTATATCCTCCACCCGGTCATCACAACCGGTGTCAGGGAGACCCTCGGAAAGATCTGATGACCCACAAGTATAGGGGGTCTATCGTAGTCCTTTCGATAAGTAAGAGTGTCGAAGCCAACGAGAAGCAGAAGGAAATGATAAGCGGTTTTCAGCAAGGTATTCTCTGCAAGTACTGAAATAAGTGGTAACAGATAGGTTTGTGATAAGATAAATTGTAACGAGCGACAAGTAACAAAAGTAAATAAAGTGCAGCAAGGTGGCCCAATCCTTTTTGTAGCAAAGGACAAGCCGGAACAAACTCTTATAATAGGAAAAGCACTCCCGAGGACACAATGGAATATCGTCAAGCTAGTTTTCATTACGTTCATATGATTCGTGTTTGATACTTTGATAATTTGATATGTGGGTGGACCGGTGCTTGGGTGTTGTTCTTACTTGAACAAGCATCCCACTTATGATTAACCTCTATTGCAAGCATCCGCAACTACAACAAAAGTATTAAGGTAAACCTAACCATAACATGAAACATATGGATCCAAATCAGCCCCTTACGAAGCAACGCATAAACTAGGGTTTAAGCTTCTGTCACTCTAGCAACACATCATCTATTTATTACTTCTCAATGCCTTCCTCTAGGCCCAAATGATGGTGAAGTGTTATGTAGTCGACGTTCACATAACACAACTAGAGGCTAGACAACATACATCTTATCAAAATATCAAACGAATACCAAATTTACATGACTACTAATAGCAAGACTTCTCCCTTGTCCTCAGAAACAAACGTAATTACTCACAAAGCATATTTATGTTCATAATCAGAGGGGTAATAATATGCATGTAGGATCTGAACATATGATCTTCCACCAAATAAACCAACTAGCATCAACTACAAGGAGTAATCAACACTACTAGCAACCTACTAGCACCAATCCCGGACTTTGAGACAAGAATTGGATACAAGAGATGAACTAGGGTTTGGAGATGAGATGGTGCTGGTGAAGATGTTGATGGAGATTGCCCTCTCCTGATGAGAGGAGCGTTGGTGATGACGATGGTGATGATTTCCCCCTCTTGGAGGGAAGTATCCCTGGTAGAACATCTCTGCCGGAGCTCTAGATTGGTTCCGCCAAGGTTCCGCCTCGTGGCGGCGGAGTCTCGTCCCGAAAAGTTCCTTCTGGTTTTTTTTCTCATCGAAAGACTTCATATAGCAGAAGATGGACGTCGGAGACCCACCAGGGGGCCCACGAGGTAGGGGGCGTGCCCTAGGAGCGAGGCGCGCCCCCCACCCTCGTGAGCAGGGTGTGGGCCCCTGGCCTTCATCTTTGGCGAGGAATTTTCTTTATTTATTTTAAGATGTTCCGTGGAGTTTTAGGACTTTTGGAGTTGCGCAGAATAGGTCTCTAATATTTGCTCCTTTTCCAGCCCAGAATTCCAGCTGCTGGCATTCTCCCTCCTTATGTAAACCTTGTAAAATAAGATAGAATAGCCATAAGTATTGTGACATAAAGTGAAATAACAGTCCATAATGCAATAAATATCGATATAAAAGCATGATGCAAAATGGACGTATCAACTCCCCCAAGCTTAGACCTCGCTTGTCCTCAAGCGAAAAGCCGATAACAATAAATATGTCCTCATGTTTAGAGGTAGAGGCGTCGATAAAAATAAAATACGGACATGAAGGCATCATGATTATTCTCATAACAGCAACATATATAGATTTTGTCATATGATTACTTATATTCAAGTGATGATCTATTCACGATGCAAAAGTATAAATCATAAACCTTATTGGGCTCCGACAAACTATAATCTCAGTCATTGAAGCAATTGCAATTTATCATAACATCAGAAAGAGTCTATGCCAGAGCTAAAAAGCAAGTCCACATACTCAACTATCATCTAGTCCTTCATAATTGCTAACACTCACGCAATACTTGTGGTTACGGAGTTTTAATCGGACACAGAGAAAGATAGGGGCTTATAGTTTTGCCCCACAACCTTTTACCTCAAGGGTAATGTCAATAATAATAATTCATGCTCCCCTATATCCAATTAGATATATATATATATATATATATATATATATATATATCATGTTCTTTCCAACATGCTGAGCTTGCCAAAGGATAAAATGAAAAAGGAAAGGTGAAGATCACCGTGACTCTTGCATAAGGTAGAAGATAATAATAAAAGATAGGCCCTTCGCAGAGGGAAGCAGAGGTTGTCATGCGCTTTTATGGTTGGATGCACAAAATCTCAATGCAAAAGAACGTCACTTTATATTGCCCCTTGTGATATGAACCTTTATTATGCAGTCCGTCGCTTTTATTACTTCCACATCACAAGATCATATAAAGCTTATTTCTCCCACACCAATCAATCATACATATTTAGAGCAATTTTTATTGCTTTGCACCGATGACAACTTACTTGAAGGATCTTACTCAATCCATAGGTAGATATGGTGGACTCTCATGGAAAAACTGGTTTAAGGGTATTTGGAAGCACAAGTAATATTTCTACTTGGTGCTGAGAATTTGGCTAGCATGAGGGGGAAAGGCAAGCTCAACAAGTTAGAGGATCCATGACAACATACTTTATCTCAAATATAAGAAAGACATAACTCATTACGTTGTCTTCCTTGTCCAACATCAACCCTTTAGCATGTCATATTTTAATGGGTGCTCCCAATCATAAAAGATGTCAATGATAATATGTCTATATGTGAAAACCTCTCTTTCCTTATTACTTCCTATTAATTGCAACAATGATCAAAGCTATGTCTGCCAACTCCCAACAACTTTTAATCATCATACTCTTTCTATGTGAAGCCATTACTCTCAATAAGATCAATATGAACTTTTTGTTTCTTTTTCTTCTTTTCTTCTTTCTTTTATTCACCCAAGATCATGGCAAAATAATCAAGCCCTTGACTCAACACTAATCTTTATTATATATAGCTCACGGACTCGATTACAAAGAGAGATCATAAAGCAAAACTCAAAACTAGATCATGCCATAAACTTTATTCTACTAGATCAAGATACTTCTAATAGGATCGAACTAAGAAAAACGATAAAAATAGGAGTTGTGATGGTGATACGATACCGAGGCACCTCCCCCAATCTTGGCAGTTGCCAAGGGGAGTGCCCATACCCATGTGATTATATCTCCTTTGTCGGTGAAGAAGGTGGAGGTGACGGATAATCGCACATCGAGCATAAGAGGTCCTCCAGCTTGCGAATAATGCCCTTGAGTGCGACAATATGCTCCTTCAACAAAATATTTTCTTGTGTGAGATACTTGTTTTGTATACGAGCTAACTCAATCATCTTGAAAGCTTCGATCTCAGTTGGGGTAAGAAGGTTATGATCAAGTTGAAGGATGTCTTTTGCTGCCGGAGCTTGATCCTCCGTGGCCTTCTTGATCCTTTCATCCTTGTTGACCCTCGTGGGCTCTTCCCTCTTTAGATCTATCTTCATTAGCCAAGCATCGTTGTCACCATTGTTGGAGGAGGGAGACGACATGATGCCTAGCCTGGAAAACCCTGACAGAAAACAGCTCGAAACAAGAACATAGGAGATTTGCGTGATACGGGAGTCAAAACCTTCGGGAGGTTATATAATGAATTTTTACCGACCAAAATACGCATCGTGCAAGGTAGGGGGGCGCGCACGGAGGGGTAGGGCGCGCCCACCACCCTCGTGGGGCCCTCGTGTCCTTCCCGGACTGCTACTTATTTTTCTATTTTTCTAAATATTCCAAAACGGAGAAATGTTGCCTTAAAAATTGTTTTGGAGTCGGTTTACTTACCATACCACATACCTATTCCTTTTCGGAGTCTGAAACGTTCCGGAAAGTGTCCCTTATGTATTCCTCCGGGGTTACGGTTTCAATAATATTGGTTTCAACATTTATGAGATTACCTAAGATATAATGTTTGATTCTTTGACCGTTTACCACCTTCAGATTTGTGCCATCGAAGTTGTTGATCTTTATGGCACTGGAACGATAGACCTCTTCGATAACATAGGGGCCTTCCCATTTAGAGAGAAGTTTTCCTGCAAAAAATCTTAAACGAGAGTTGTATAGCAATACATAATCACCTACATTAAACTCACGCTTTTGTATCCTTTTGTCATGCCATCTTTTAACTTTTTCTTTAAACAACTTGGCATTTTCATAAGCTTGGGTTCTCCATTCATCAAGTGAGCTAATATCAAATAACATCTTCTCACCGGCAAGTTTAAAATCATAGTTGAGCTCTTTAATAGCCCAATATGCCTTATGTTCTAGTTCGAGAGGTAAGTGACATGCTTTTTCATAAACCATTTTATACGGAGACATACCCATAGGATTTTTGTATGCAGTTCTATAAGCCCATAATGCATCATCAAGTTTTTTAGACCAATTCTTTCTAGACCTATTAACAGTCTTTTGCAAAATTAATTTGAGCTCTCTATTGCTCAACTCTACTTGACCACTAGACTGTGGGTGATAAGGAGATGCAATTCTATGATTAACATCATACTTAGCAAGCATTTTACGGAAAGCACCATGAATAAAGTGTGAACCACCATCAGTCATTAAATATCTAGGGACTCCAAACCTTGGAAAAATAACTTCCTTAAGCATTTTAATAGAAGTGTTATGATCAGCACTACTAGTTGGAATAGCTTCTACCCACTTAGTAACGTAATCAACAGCAACTAAAATATGTGTGTATCCATTAGAGGCAGGAAAAGGTCCCATATAATCAAAGCCCCAAACATCAAACGGTTCAATAACAAGAGAATAATTCATAGGCATTTCTTGACGTCTACTAATATTACCAATTCTTGGACATTCATCACAAGACAAGACAAACTTACGTGCATCCTTGAAGAGAGTAGGCCAATAAAAACCAGATTGCAATACCTTATGTGTACTTCTATCTCCAGCGTGGTGTCCTCCATAAGCCTCGGAATGACACTTGCGTAGGATCTGTTCCTGTTCATGCTCAGGTACACAACGTCTAATAACACCATCTACTCCTTCTTTATAAAGATGTGGGTCATCCCAAAAGTAATGTCTCAAGTCATAGAAAACCTTTTTCTTTTGCTGCTATGTGAAGCTAGGTGGTATAAACTCAGCAACAATATAATTAGCATAATCAGCATACCATGGAGTACTACGAGAAGTACTTATAATATTTAATTGTTCATCAGGAAAGCTATCATTAATAGGTAGTGGGTCATCAAGAACATTATCTAAACTAGACAAGTTGTCTGCAACGGGGTTCTCAGCTCCCTTTCTATCAACAATATGCAAATCAAATTCTTGTAGCAAGAGAACCCATCTAATAAGTCTAGGTGAGGGAGTCCTGGATTAGGGGGTGTCCGGATAGCCAGACTATACCTTCGGTCGGACTCCTGGACTATGAAGATACAAGATTGAAGACTTCGTCCCGTGTCCGGAAGGGACTTTCCTTGGCGTGGAAGGCGAGCTTGGCGATACGGATATGTAGATCTCCTACCATTGTAACCGACTTTGTGTAACCCTAGCCCTCTCCCGTGTCTATATAAACCGGAGGGTTTTAATCCGTAGGAACAACAATCATACCATAGGCTAGCTTCTAGGGTTTAGCCTCTTTGATCTCGTGGTAGATCTACTCTTGTACTACCCATATCATCAATATCAATCAAGCAGGACGTAGGGTTTTACCTCCATCAAGAGGGCCCGAACCTGGGTAAAACATTGTGTCCCCTGCCTCCTATTACCATCCGCCCTAGACGCACAGTTCGGGACCCCCTACCCGAGATCCGCCGGTTTTGACACCGACATTGGTGCTTTCATTGAGAGTTCCTCTGTGTCGTCACTTTTAGGCCCGATGGCTTCTCCATCATCAATAGCGATGCGATCCAGGGTGAGACTTTTCTCCCCGGACAGATCTTCGTATTCGGCGGCTTTGCACTGCGGGCCAATTCGCTTGGTCATCTGGAGCAGATCGAAAGCTACGCCCCTGGCCATCAGGTCAGATTTGGAAGTTTGAACTACACGGCCGACATCCGCGGAGACTTGATCTTCGACGGATTCGAGCCACAGCCGAGCGCGCCGCACTGTCACGATGGGCATGATCTAGCTCTGCCGCCGAACAGTGCCCTGGAGGCCGCACCTGTGTCCGCTCCGACCCCTAGCTCGGAGCCGATCGCACCAATCGAGGATGGGTGGTTAGACACCGCCTCGGGGGCTGCAATCTCTATAGCGATCAAGCCGAACACTAGCCTTGTCCTCTGTGAAGCCCATGACTCCAAGGTGTCGGACTCCTCTCCGGACTCCGAGCCCTCCACGCCCCTACCGATCGAATCCGATTGGGCGTCGATCATGGAGTTCACCGCCGCAGACATCTTTTAGCACCCGCCCTTCGGCGACATTCTGAATTCACCCAGGTCTCTCTCTTTGTCAGGAGAGTCCTGGCCGGACTATGACCGGCAGGATTGGGATGTGGACGACAAAGAAATTCGATGCCCACCCACCACCCACTTAGTAGCCACTGACGATAATTTAAACGACGTGCTCGACTTCGACTTCGAAGACATCGACGGTATGGACGACGATGTAGGAGATGAACATGAACCAACGCCTATAAGGTACTGGACAGCCACCTCATCTCATGATGTATACATGGTGGACACACCCAAAGGAAGCGACGACGAGGAACACAGGGATGCAACGAGGGATCGTTCACTCGAAAAGCAATCAAAGCGGCGACGTAAGCGCCGCTCCAAGCCCCGCCTCGACAGAGACAGCAGCCATACAGACCCAACCATAGAGCAGGACGAGCCGGTGGACGACGAACATGCCTTCGAGCAACCGTTCGAACAGAGCAACTTGGATAAAAAAACCGAACACCCCGTCCCTAGCGAAAACAACAGTCCGGACGACCTTACGCCGGATAAACTCATGGAGCAGAAGAACCTCCACAAAAGGCTCGTCGCCACTGCGCATAGCCTGAAAAAGCAGAAGCGGAAGCTCAAAACTACGGAAGATGCACTCAGAATCAGATGGAGCAAAGTACGCAACACCGCAGACAAATATGGCGGCAGTCACCGCACAAAAAGCTATCCAAAGCGAAAGCTACTGCCTGAATTTGACGAGGAGGCCTTAGAGCCCCCGCAGTCAAAAAATAGGAAAGGCACCCGGTCGGATAGACGACCGCATGGCCAGCATGGAGCGGCAAGCGGCGCTGCACACAAGCCGGCACGTGATCCACCAAAGGATCCGCATCAAAAAGACGGCCCAGCCAGATCTATCTACGGGTCAAGAAAGCAAGCTCTAGTAAGCAATGCAACACAACAAATATCCGAACATCATGGCACACCCAAATATAGGGGTGCCGCACACCCCCTATGTTTCACTGATGAGGTGCTGGACCATGAATTTCCAGCGGGATTCAAGCCCGTAAACATAGAGGCGTACGACGGAACAACAGACCCTGGGGTGTGGATCGAGGATTATATCCTCCACATACACATGGCCAGAGGAGATGACCTCCACGCCATAAAATACTTACCCCTCAAGCTTAAAGGGCCAGCTCAGCATTGGCTCAAAAGCCTTCCCGAAAACACCATTGGAAGTTGGGAAGAGCTTGAGGATGCTTTCCGGGCAAATTTTCAAGGGACCTATGTCCGCCCTCCAGATGCAGACGATCTCAGTCACATAACTCAACAGCCTGGAGAGTCAGCCCGGAAATTTTGGAACATATTTCTTACTAAAAAGAATCAGAAAGTCGACTGTCCGGACGCCGAAGCCCTAGCAGCTTTTAAGCATAACGTTCGAGACGAATGGCTCGCCAGACACCTCGGCCAAGAAAAGCCAAGAACAATGGCCGCATTAACAAGCCTCATGACCCGCTTTTGCGCAGGAGAGGACAACTGGTTGGCAAGATGTAGCACCAGCAACCCAAGTACATCCGAAGTTAGGGATGGAAACGGAAAACCCCGACGCAGCAAGGACCAGCGCCGGAATAAGGGAAACAACCCAAAGAGCACGTCGGTCAACACCAGATTCAAAAGCTTGCGGCAGAATCAGAGAAAGCCGCCCCTCAAGGATAACAGGGATGGGCTATCCAACTTAAACAAAATCTTGGACAAGATATGTCAAATACACAGTACTCCCGGGAAGCCTGCGAACCATACCCACAGAGATTGTTGGGTTTTCAAGCAAGCCGGCAAACTCAACGCCGAACACAAGGGGCTCGACACACCAAGTGAGGACGACGACGAACCCCACAAGCAGAGCACCAGGAAACAAAAGGATTTCCCACAAGAAGTCAAAACAATAAACTTACTTCGCGTGACGAACAGAATGGCGCCACCAGAGATACGCGCCATACGGCCTATCCCAAAGGAGTCTCGCCAATGGTTGTTAAAACCAATCACCTTCGACCATCAGGATTACTCTAGAAGTATCGGAACGCAGGCTGGACTGCCTTGGTATTAGATCCAATAATCGACGGACTCCACTTTACAAATGTCCCGATGGACGGCAGTAGTGGTCTAAACCTGTTATACCAGGACACAATCCGCAACATGGGGATAGACCCAACAAAAATTCGCCATAGCAAAACCTCCTTTCAAGGGGTAACGCCAGGCCCGGATGCCCGCTGCATGGGTTCTCTCCGGCTAGAAGTTATGTTCGGCTCCCCTGATAACTTCCGTCGCGAACAACTAACTTTCCACATCGCTCAATTCTCAAGTAGCTATCAAGCACTGCTGGGATGCGAAGCTTTCGCCCGCTTTAACGCAATACCGCATTATGCATCTCTTATGCTTAAGATGCCCGGTCCACGAGGCATCATCTTATTAAAGGGAAAACATTGAGTGTTCCTCTCGCGCGGAAGACAGTGTGGCTGCCTTGACAGCCCCACAATAAAGCAGCTTCACCAGCCAAAGCACCTAAACAGGTCGTCAAGACCACGGACACGGCTAGACGAGTCCGGCATAAACATACAATTGATAAAGGCTTAATAGCCGTATACCCCTGTACTAGGGGCTCCGCGCATATAAAACAAGAGACAATAAAGCTCAATTTTACCTATTTCGATTTATACTTTGTTTATTTAGTATAACTCATGTTCGGCACGATCTTTCTTCAACTAAGTTCCTCTCTTTTACAGATGAACATCGTGCTACGCCCGTCCAGAATATGACACAACGGAGACACAGGCGCAGACGTGCAGCAGGGACCCGTTCCAAGGATTCTTTTCAGATTAAGACCCTGCGTAAACCTTTTTTACCGTCTCTTGTTGATACACATCCCCTGGTTTCTTGGTATAACCAAGGAGGAGGCTGGCGTTTTGGCATGTGGCCACGTCAGAGTTTTGCGCGTACCTGGACACTAGGGGCTTATTACTAAGGGCGTTATCCCGCCCGCCCTCATAAAGACCGAATACCTTAGGGAGTTTTCGGCGTCGCGAGTTTGGCCTTATATGCATCATCTCCGAATCCTGTCTTTGGTCAAATGTTGGGTTTGCTCGGCTCCTGGTTTTGCTACCTTACGTTCCGCTCTATCGGCTAAGGCGGCACCAGGAGAACTACTGCAATTGTGCCCCGGTTCGGCCAGGCGAGCACCTCAGTAGAGAAAGCCGAAAACTGACTGTCATGATATAGCGTGAGACTGGTCAACCACTCGATGACTTACCGGAATCTTTAGAATTCCTCCGCATTAACGAAGGGCCGCTTCCCGGCCAGGCATATACGCGCCCCGAGTTCGGGCGAGCGCAGGCGCCACCAGGGGCTATATAAGTAGCCACACTGTCAAACTCCTATGGCTAAGTGAAAGTGATAAAGCATCATAGTCCGATTGCCTAGTTCGCTGCGCTATCACCTCCTTTGTTGGACCAAGACGTTGGATCAAGTGTGAAAATGCGCCTTCTGCGAACACCACCACATTATGTGTGGGGGGGGGGGCTGAAGCCGACGACTGCCATCTTTTAGATTATATATACATATATGTTAAACGGCCGCACATGAGGTATTATAATACTTGCAGGCACAAGTATAAAAAGCTTCTACAATTTATCAAAATATTGTTTTACAATAATATATGCTATTCGAATATAGTATCCTTCGAGCACTGCGTCTCTATTAAACGAGCGCCTTGCAGAACTTCCTGAAAATAGTGCTCGGCAGGTACTCGGCTTCCATCCGAGTCTGGGGATGCAACAACGGTGGCCTCCATTTCTGCCCAGTATGTCTTCACATGGGCAAGAGCCACCCGCGCACCCTCTATGCACGCTGACCTCTTCATCACATTGATATGCGGCGCCGCACCAAGGAACTGCTGCACCAAGTTGAAATAACTTTTCGGCTCTGGCCTCTCTGGCCACAAATGACTCATGACATACTTCATCGCGAGTCCGGACAACCTATTTAGCTTGGCCCATTCGGCCAAACGATCGGCTAATGACAGTGGACGCTCTGGATTGTGGAACTGCGACCAAAAGAGCTTTTCCACTTCGCGATGTTCTTGATCTCGGAAGTGTTCGGCCGCATCTGCGTCACTCGCTGCCAAATCCAGATAGATGTCCGTCGTACTCCACATCCGGTCTAATGGAGCATGTTTAGGATCACATAACTTCCTCCGCAGCATAAAGGGCTTTCTAGCCGCGATCTCTCCGGCCTAACGCAGCTCCTCCTTCATAGCTCTCATCGCAGAGCGAGCATCCTTGGCATCAGCAACGGCCTTCTCCAGGTCCATTTGTTCCGCCTGATCTTCTTTTCAAGAAGCTTGCAACGGTCAGCAGCGCTCTTCAGCTTCACAGCCATCTCGGCCGTTTCCTTCTTGCTTCAGCAGTGAGCAGCCTGTTCGGCTTTCAGATCTTCAATTGCCTTTCCGGCAGCCGCATCACTTTTCCTGGCTTGCTCCTTGGCTCGGGCAAGTTCCGCCCAAAGATTCTCCATGGCAGCAGCACCATCTGCATCAAGCACACACATTGTAAGATACTGGCATAAAGCTCCTCTTACCAGGTGCCGCCGGAGTAATTACATACCTTGTGCCTCGTCAAGCCGCTTATTGACAAGCGCGATGTCAGCATCTGCCACGTCAAGTTGCTGCTTTAGCTCGGCAAATTCATCAGTCCGGCTGGCCACCCGACACTTCGCCACCTACGTATGAAGGCGGCATATTAGACCTGGGATTATGATCCTCTGCGCGCCGTCACTTTTGACAACGCACAGAGTCTCAGGGGCTACTATCTACACAGGGTGCATCTTATTTATGCGCAACTGTCCAAAAAGGGTACATTATTTCGCATACCTCAAAACCTGTCAGTAAACTCCTGACGGCCTCGTGCAATCTGCTCTCCGCAGATGAAATCCTCTCAATCACCGTACCCATCAATGCATGGTGCTCCTCTGAGATAGATGCTCGCCCTAGCAGATCCTTCATCTCCTCCGACCGCGCACCAGATGGTGCCGGACTCGTCCGATGGCCCTTTTCGAAGGCCGGATGCGGAGGGCTTTGGGGGGCTATATGACTACCTTCCGGCCCTGCCGGATTCGGAGAAACCCTCCGCGATGATACCTCAGGGTCGCCCGCCTCGCAAGGCGGTACAGCAGGGGGAGGCGTTCCACTATCCATCATCTCCGGAAGAAGATCCCCCGAAGACAAGCTCCACTAAGAAGGGCTAAGGTCCGAGATACAAGGTAAATTTTTGATTACTCTTCTCAGATATAACGCAAGGATTTGTCTCATTTCTTGAAAAGAAAAACTCCTCTCTACTTACGGCTCGGTGGAGGGCTGATCCCCTTGAGGGCATAATTCAGCCGAAGTATCCCCCGGCGCAGGATCCTCTGACGAAGATTTCTTCGCCCGCTTTGAGGCCATGGTCTCCGGGTCGTTAGAGGCGGTCCTCTTCTTCCCCTGAGGAGAGGAATTTTCGATTCCTCCCTTCCATACAACCTTCTTCGAGAAGGCTGTAGCTTCCTTGTCCCCTCCCTCGCTTTCCTCTGAAGGCACAACCTCCAACATCCTGACTAGCACGGGATCCGGCGTGGTCTCGGGGAGGGGGGCCGGACACCTGATTAGCTTTGCTTTCGCTATCCACTCCTGTTTAAAGGACATCTCTTTTAGGGGCAATTTTATGATAAATATATGGATAGCGAGTCCGGGCACAAGGCTACTTACTTGAGTATCCGGGCGATTGCAGCTCAGGCCTGCGTCCTCGGTCAAGTCCGGACACATTGCTTGTGATCCTAAGAACAATTTGTACATTTCCACGGGCGTTGCGCCCATGAAATGCTGGAGAGCTCGTGGTCCCTCCGGATTGAACTCCCACAGGCGAAGGGGGCGACGTTTGCCGGGCAAGGCTCGGCGGATCAACATGACCTGCGTCACCACAACCAGGCTAATGTCTCTTTCTAAGAGATCTCGAATGTGGCCCTGCAACAAGGGCACGTCCTTGGATGGCCCCCAGTCCAATCCTTTATTGACCCATGACACTAGCTGTGGTGGGGGACCCGAGCGAAAGGCAGGTGGCGCCACCCACTTGGTGCTCCTGGGAGCGGTGATATAAAACCACTCTCGTTGCCATAAGCTGGACTCCTCTTGAAAAGAGCCCTCGGGCCATGGAGCACCAGCATTCTTGCTTATAAAAGCACCTCTGCACTCTGCGTGCCGTCCCTCGATCATCTTCGGCTCTACTTTGAAGGTCTTGAGCCATAGTCCGAAGTGAGGAGTAATACGGAGGAAGGCTTCACACACGATGATGAATGAGGAAATATGGAGGATGGACTCCGGGGCTAAGTCGTGAAATTCCAGCGCATAATAAAACATGAGCCCCCTCACGAAGGGATCCGTCGGGAAGCCTAGCCCCCGAAGGAAGTGAGACATAAACACCACACTCTCACCAGGCTTGGGAGTGGGAATGACCTGCCCTTGAGCAGGCAGCCTATGCCAGATTTCGCCGGTCAAGAACCTGGCCTCTCTCAACTTCAGCACGTCCTCCTCTGTCCATTGGCCTCGAAGGTTGGAACCGGACATTGTCGAAGGTCCGAAGCGCCTGAAATCTGGAGCCTTGGGTGTTGGAACTCGAGGCAAAGGGCGAACTCGTTTGAGATTGAAAGAAAGGAGTAAGGCCTTGGTCTCTTTATAAGAGGTTGAATACCAAGGGCCCTCCCCGTGACCGTTTGGGACTCGCCTTTGATCGAGAAAACATACCAACGGGTACGACTGGGTTACCCACGCCCGTATTGATGAGAATTCCGGAATAAGGGGACACGATCTCTGCTTTGACAAGACGTGCCAAGGAAACCGCCTCGCTAAACGCGCTGAGGTGGGACAGTGAAACGATTCGAATAAAGACTTGGCAGTTGTGTGATGTCATCCTACGGAATACGTCAGCATATTAGATTTGTGTAAATATTATTCTCTCTATGGCAATATGTGGAAACTTATTTTGCAGAGCCGGACACTACCTTTGTGTTCAAAATCTTCTATGAAGTACTTGGAGGAGGAACCTGCCTTGCAATGCCGAAGACAATCTGCGCGCCGAACTCGTCGTCATTGAAGCCTGGTTCAGGGGCTACTGAGGGAGTCCTGAATTAGGGGGTGTCCGGATAGCCAGACTATACCTTAGGCCAGACTCCTGGACTATGAAGATACAAGATTGAAGACTTCGTCCCGTGTCCGGAAGGGACTTTCCTTGGCGTGGAAGGCAAGCTTGGCGATACGGATATGTAGATCTCCTACCATTGTAACCGACTCTGTGTAACCCTAGCCCTCTCCGATGTCTATATAAACCGGAGGGTTTTAGTCCGTAGGAACAACAATAATACCATAGGCTAGCTTCTAGGGTTTAGCCTCTTTGATCTCGTGGTAGATCTACTCTTGTACTACCCATATCATCAATATCAATCAAGCAGGACATAGGGTTTTACCTCCATCAAGAGGGCCCAAACCTGGGTAAAACATTGTGTCCCCTGCCTCCTGTTACCATCCGGCCTAGACGCACAGTTCGGGACCCCCTACCCGAGATCCGCCGGTTTTGACACCGACACTAGTTTTAGCATCTTTCTTTCCATAAGGTATTTAATAGCAGCATGATTAGTGTGAATAGTTACTTTAGAATCAACAATATAAGGTCTGAACTTATCACAAGGAAATACAACTGCTAAAAGCTCTTTTCCAGTAGTAGCATAATTTCTTTGAGCATTGTCTAGAGTCTTACTAGCATAATGAATAACATTTAATTTCTTATCAACTCTTTGCCCTAGAACAACACCTACAACATAATCACTAGCATCACACATAATTTCAAAGGGTAAATTCCAATCAGGTGGCTGAACAACAGGTGCAGAGACTAATGCTTTCTTAAGTATTTCAAATGCTTCTACACAATCATCATCAAAGACAGATGGTATATCTTTTTGGCAATAAATTAGTGAGAGGCCGAGAAATTTTTGAGAAGTCCTTAATGAACCTCCTGTAAAATCCGGCGTGACCAAGGAAACTTCTTATACCTTTGATGTCCTTGGGACATGGCATCTTTTCAATAGCATCGACCTTGGCTTTATCAACTTCAATACCTCTTTCAGAAACTTTATGCCCCAAGACAATACCTTCATTAACCATAAAGCGGCACTTTTCCCAATTCAAGACAAGATTAGTTTCTTCACATCTCTGCAAAACTTGATCAAGATTGCTCAAGCAATCATCAAAAGAGGAACCATAGACGGAAAAATCGTCCATGAAAACCTCACAAATCTTTTCTCAAAAGTCAGAGAATATAGCCATCATGCATCTTTAAAAGGTAGCAGGTGCATTACATAAACCAAAAGGCATACGTCTATAAGCAAAAGTACCAAAAGGGCATGTAAAAGTAGTCTTTGATTGATCTCTAGCCGACACAGGTATTAGAGAGAAACCAGAATAACCATCTAGAAAGTAATAGTTTGTATGTTTGCATAATATTTCTAGCATTTGATCAATAAAAGGTAAGGGGTAATGATCTTTCTTAGTAGCTTTATTTAATTTGCGGAAATCAATTACCATCCTATAACCTATGATAATTCTTTGTGGAATCAATTCATCTTTATCATTAGGAACAACAGTAATACCTCCCTTCTTAGGGACACAATGGACAGGACTTACCCATTGCCTATCAATAACGGGATAAATTATACCTGCCTCCAGAAGCTTGAGTATTTCTTTTCTTACCACTTCTTTCATTTTAGGATTCAGACGTCGTTGAGGATCACGAACTGGTTTGGCATCTGCTTCCAAATTTATTTTATGTTAACATAGAGTGGGACTAATGCCCTTAAGATCATCAAGAGTATATGCAATAGCAGCATGATGCTTCTTCAGAATTTTCAATAATCTTTCTTCTTCATGCTCTGAAAGGTTAGCACTAATAATAACAAGATATATCTTCTTTTCATCAAGATAAGCATATTTAAGATTATCAGGCAAAGGTTTAAGCTCAAACACGGGATCACCCTTGGGTGGAGGAGGATCCCCTAAAATTTCAACAGGCAAGTTGTGTTGTAGAATAGGTTCCTGTTTAAAGAATACTTCATCTATTTCCCTTCTTTCATTCATGAAGATATCATTTTCATGGTCTAGCAAATAGTGTTCTAAAGGATCACTAGGAGGTACGCCAATAAAAGCAAGGCCAATAATTTCATCCTTACTAGGTAATTCTTCCTCACGATGTTGTTTACTAAATTTAGAGAAATTAAACTCATGAACCATATCATCCAAGCCAATAGTAACAACATTCTTTTCGCAATCTATCCTAGCATTAACAGTGTTCAAGAAGGGTCTACCAAATATAATGGGACAAAAGCTATCTTGCGGAGAAGTAAGAACAAGAAAATCAGCAGGATATTTAGTTTTCCCACACAAGACTTCACATCTCTAACAATTCCAATTGATGAAATAGTATCTCTATTGGCAAGTTTAATTGTGACATCAATACCTTCTAACTCAGTAGGTGCAATTTCATTCTTAATTTCCTCATATAAAGTATGCGGTATAACACTAGCACTCGCACCCATATCACATAAGCCATGATAACAATGATCTCCTATTTTAACAGAAATAAGAGGCACGCCTACCACATGTCTATGTTTATCTTAGCACAAGGTTTAGCAATTCTAGCAGTTGTTGGGAACGTAGTAATTTCAAAAAAATTCCTACGCACACGCAAGATCATGGTGATTCATAGCAACGAGAGGGGAGAGTGTTGTCCACGTACCCTCGTAGACCGAAAGCGGAACCGTTAGCACAACGCAGTTGATATAGTCGTATGTCTTCACAATCCGACCGATCAAGTACCAAACGCACGGCACCTCCGAGTTCAGCACACGTTCAGCTCGATGACGTCCCTCTAACTCCGATCCAGCCGAGTGTTGAGGGAGAGTTTCGTCAGCACGACGGCGTGGTGATGATGTTGATGTTCTACCAACACAGGGCTTCGCCTAAGCACCGCTACAGTATTATCGAGGTGGACTATGGTGGAGGGGGGCACCGCACACGGCTAAGAGACGATCAACTTGATCAACTTGTGTGTCTAGAGGTGCCCCCTGTCCCTGTATATAAAGGAGCGAGGGGGAGGCGGCCGGCCTAGGAGGAGGGCGCGCCAAGGGGGGAGTCCTACTCCCACCAGGAGTAGGACTCCTCCTTTCCTTGTTGGAGTAGGAGTGAAGGAAAGAGGAGGAGAGGGAGAAGGAAAAAGGGGCTGCACCCCTTGTCCAATTCGGACCAGAGGGAGGGCGCATGCCTCCTTCCTTTTGGCCTATCTCATCTATTCCCGTATGGCCCAATAAGGCCCATATACTCCCTGGCGAATTCCCGTAACTCTCCGGTACTCCGAAAAATACCCGAATCACTCGGAACCTTTCCGAAGTTCGAATATAGTCGTCCAATATATCGATCTTTACGTCTCAACCATTTCGAGACTCCTCGTCATGTCCCCGATCTCATCCGGGACTCCGAACTCCTTCGGTACATCAAAACATATAAAATCATAATATAACTGTCATCGTAGCGTTAAGCGTATGGACCCTACGGGTTCGAGAACTATGTAGACATGACCGAGACACGTCTCCGGTCAATAACCAATAGCGGAACCTGGATACTCATATTGGCTCCTACATATTCTACGAAGATCTTTATCGGTCAGACCGCATTACAACATACGTTGTTCCCTTTGTCATCGGTATGTTACTTGACCGAGATTCGATCGTCGGCATCTCAATACCTAGTTCAATCTCGTTACTGACAAGTCTCTTTACTCGTTCCGTAATACATCATCTCGCAACTAACTCATTAGTTGCAATGCTTGCAAGGCTCAGGTGATGTGCATTACCAAGAGGGCTCAGAGATACCTCTCTGACAATCGGAGTGACAAATCCTAATCTCGAAATACGCCAACCCAACAAGTACCTTCGGAGACACCTGTAGAGCACCTTTATAATCACCCAGTTACGTTGTGATGTTTGGTAGCACACAAAATGTTCCTCCGGTAAACGGGAGTTGCATAATCTCATAGTCATAGGAACATGTATAAGTCATGAAGAAAGCAATAGCAACAAACTAAACGATCAAGTGCTAAGCTAACAGAATGGGTCAAGTCAATCACATCATTCTCCTAATGACGTGATCCCGTTAATCAAATGACAACTCATGTCTATGGTTAGGAAACATAACCATCTTTGATCAACGAGCCAGTCAAGTGGAGGCATACTAGTGACACTTTGTTTGTCTATGTATTCACACATGTATTATATTTCTGGTTAATACAATTCTATCATGAATAATAAACATTTGTCATGATATAAGGAAATAAATAATAACTTTATTATTGCCTCTAGGGCATATTTCCTTCAGTCTCCCACTTGCACTAGAGTCAATAATCTAGTTCACATCGCCATGTGATTTAATACCAATAGTTCACATCACCATGTGATTAACACCCATAGTTCACATCGACACGTGACCAACACCCAAAGGGTTTACTAGAGTCAATAATCTAGTTCACATTGCTATGTGATTAACACCCAAAGAGTACTAAGGTGTGATCATGTTTTGCTTGTGAGAGAAGTTTAGTCAATGGGTCTGCCACATTCAGATCCGTACGTATTTTGCAAATTTCTATGTCAACAATACTCTGCACGGAGCTACTCTAGCTAATTGCTCCCACTTTCAATATGTATCCAGATTTAGACTTAGAGTCATCTGGATCAGTGTCAAAACTTGCATCGACGTAACCCTTTACGACGAACCTTTTGTCACCTCCATAATCGAGAAACATATCCTTATTCCACTAAGGATAATTTTGACCAATGTCCAGTGATCTACTCCTAGATCACTATTGTACTCCCTTGCCAAACTCAGGGCAGGGTATACAATAGGTCTGGTACACAACATGGCATACTTTATAGAACCTATGGCTGAGGCATAGGGAATGACTTTCATTCTCCCTCTATCTTCTGCCGTGGTTGGGTTTTGAGTCTTACTCAACTTCACACCTTGTAACACAAGCAAGAACTCCTTTTTGACTGTTCCATTTTGAACTACTTCAAAATCTTGTCAAGGTATGTACGCATTGAAAAACTTATCAAGCGTCTTGATCTATTTCTATAGATCTTGATGCTCAATATGTAAGCAGCTTCACCGAGGTCTTTCTTTGAAAAACTCCTTTCAAAGATTCCTTTATGCTTTGCAGAATAATTGTACATTATCTCCGATCAACAATATGTCATTCACATATACTTATCAGAAATGCTGTAATGCTCCCACTCACTTTCTTGTAAATACAGGCTTCACCGCAAGTCTGTATAAAACTATATGCTTTGATCAACTTATCAAAGCGTATATTCCAACTCCGAGATGCTTGCACCAGTCCATAGATGGATCGCTGGAGCTTGCATATTTTGTTAGTACCTTTAGGATTGACAAAACCTTCTGGTTGCATCATATACAACTCTTCTTTAATAAATCCATTAAGGAATGCAATCTTGTTTATCCACTTGCCAGATTTCATAAAATGCGGCAATTGCTAACATGATTCGGACAGACTTAAGCATAGATACGAGTGAGAAACTCTCATCGTAGTCAACACCTTGAACTTGTCGAAAACCTTTTTTCGACAAATCTAGCTTTGTAGATAGTGATACTACTATCAGCGTCCCTCTTCATCTTGAAGATCCATTTAATATTAATGGCTCGCCGATCAATGGGCAAGTCAATCAAAGTCCATACTTTATTCTCATACATGGATCTCATATCAAATTTCATGGCCTCAAGCCATTTCGCGGAATCTGGGCTCATCATCGCTTCCTCATAGTTCGTAGGCTCATCATGGTCCAGTACATGACCTCTAGAACAGGATTACCGTACCACTCTGGTGCAGATATCACTTTGGTTTACCTACGAGGTTCGGTAGTAACTTGATCTGAAGTTACATGATCATCATCATTAGCTTCCTCACTAATTGGTGTAGTAGTCACAGGAACAGATTTCTGTGATGAACTACTTTCCAATAAGGGAGCAGGTACAGTTACCTCATCAAGTTCTACTTTCCTCCCACTCACTTCTTTTGAGAGGAACTCCTTCTCTAGAAAGGATCCATTCTCAGCAACGGATATCTTGCCTTCGGATATGTGACAGAAGGTGTACCCAGCATTTTCTTTTGGGTATCCTATGAAGACACACTTCTCCGATTTGGGTTTGAGCTTATCATGTTGAAACTTTTTCACATAAGCATTGCAACCTCAAACTTTAAGAAACGATGGCTTAGGTTTCTTGCCAAACCATAGTTCATATGGTGTCATCTCAACGGATTTAGATGGTGCCCTATTTAACGTGAATGTAGTTGTCTCTAATGCATAACCCCAAAATGATAGCGGTAAATCAGTAAGAGACGTCATAGATCGCACCATATCTAATAAAGCACGGTTACGACGTTCGGACACACCATTACACTGTGGTGTTCCACGTGGCGTGAGTAGTGAAACTATTTCACATTGTTTTAACTGAAGGCCAAACTCGTAACTCAAATATTTTACTTCTGCGATCATATCGTAGAAACTTTTATTTTTGTTACGATGATTCTCCACTTCACTCTGAAATTCTTTGAACTTTTCAAATGTTTCAGACTTGTGTTTCATCAAGTAGATATACTCATATCTGCTCAAATCATCTGTGAAGATCAGAAAATAATGATACCTGCCGCGAGCTTCAATATTCATCGAACCACATACATCAGTATGCATGATTTCCAACAAATCTGTTGCTTGCTCCACTGTTCCGGAGAACGGAGTCTTAGTCATCTTGCCCATGAGGCATGGTTCGCAAGCATCAACTGATTCATAATCAAGTGATTCGAAAAGTCCATCAACATGGAGTTTCTTCATGTGCTTTATACCAATATGACCTAAATGGCAGTGCCACAAATAAGTTGCACTATCATTATTAACTTTGCATCTTTTGGTTTCAATATTATGAATATGTGTATCACTACGATCGAGATCCAACGAACCATTTTCATTGGGTGTGTAACAATATAAGGTTTTATTCATGTAAACAGAACAACAATTTATTCTCTTACTTAAATGAATAATCGTACTGCAATAAACATGATCAAATCATATTCATGCTCAACGCAAACACCAAATAACACTTATTTAGGTTCAACACTAATCCCAAAAGTATAGGGAGTGTGTGATGATGATCATATCAATCTTGGAACTATTTCCAACACACATCGTCACTTCACCCTTAACTAGTTTATGTTCATTCTGCAACTCCCGTTTCGAGTTACTACTCTTAGCAACTAAACCAGTATCAAATACCGAGGGGTTGTTACGAACACTAGTAAAATACACATCAATAATCTGTATATCAAATATACCTTTGTTCACTTTGCCATCCTTCTTATCCGCCAAATACTTGGGGCAGTTCCGCTTCCAGTGACCAGTCCCTTTGCAGTAGAAGCACTTAGTCTCAGGCTTAGGACCAGACTTGGGCTTCTTCACTTGAGCAGCAACTTGCTTGCCGTTTTTCTTGAAGTTCCCCTTCTTCCCTTTGCCCTTTTCTTGAAACTAGTGGTCTTGTCTACCATCAACACTTGATATTTTTCTTGATTTCTACCTTCGTTGATTTCAGCATTACGAAGAGCTTGGGAATCGTTTCCGTTATCCCTTGCATATCATAGTTCATCACGAAGTTCTACTAACTTGGTGATGGTGACTAGAGAATTCTGTCTATCACTATCTTATCTCGAAGATTAACTCCCACTTGATTCAAGCGATTGTAGTACCAAGACAATCTGAGCACATGCTCACTGCTTGAGCTATTCTCCTCCATCTTTTAGCTATAGAACTTGTTGGAGACTTCATATCTCTCAACTCGGGTATTTGCTTGAAATATTAACTTCAACTCCTGGAACATCTCATATGGTCCATGACGTTAAAAACGTCTTTGAAGTCTCGATTCTAAGCCGTTTAAGCATGGTGCACTAAACCATCAAGTAGTCATGATATTGAGCTAGCCAAACGTTCATAACGTCTGCATTTGCTCCTGCAATAGGTCCGTCACCTAGTGGTGCATTAAGGACATAATTCTTCTGTGCAGCAATGAGGATAATCCTCAGATCACGGATCCAATCCGCATCATTGCTACTAACATCTTTCAACTTAATTTTCTCTAGGAACATATCAAAAATAAAACATGGGACCTAAACGCGAGATATTGATCTACAACATAGATATGCTAATACTACCAGGACTAAGTTCATGATAAATTGAAGTTCAATTAATCATATTACTTAAGAACTCCCACTTAGACAGACATCCCTCTAATCTTCTAAGTGATCACGTGATCCATATCAATTGAACCATGTCCGATCATCACGTGAGATGGAGTAATTTCAATGGTGAACATCACTAAGTTGATCATATCTACTATATGATTCACGCTCGACCTTTCGGTCTTCGTGTTCCGAGGACATATCTGTTATATGCTAGGCTCGTCAAGTTTAACCTGAGTATTCCACGTGTGCAACTGTTTTGCACCCGTTGTATTTGAACGTAGAGCCTATCACACCCGATCACCACGTGGTGTCTCAGCACGAAGAACTTTTGCAACGATGCATACTCAGGGAGAACACTTGTACCTTGATAATTAGTGAGATATCATCCTATAAAGCTACCGTCGAACTAAGCAAAATAAGATGTATAAAAAGACAAACATCACATGCAATCAAAATATGTGACATGATATGGCCATCATCATTTTGTGCCTTTGATCTCCATCTCCAAAGCATCGTCATGAACTCCATCGTCACTGGCATGACACCATGATCTCCATCATCTTGATCTATATCAATGTGTAGTCACATGGTTGTCTCGCCAATAATTGCTCTTGCAACTATTGCTATCGCATAGCGATAAAGTAAAGCAATTATTTGGCGCTTGCATCTTATGCAATAGAGAGATAACCATAAGGCTTTTGCCAGTTGCCGATAACTTCAACAGAACATGATCATCTCACACAACAACTTATATCTCATCACGTCTTGACCATATCACATCACAACATGCCCTGCAAAAACAAGTTAGATGTCCTCTACTTTGTTGTTGCAAGTTTTACGTGGCTGCTACGGGCTGAGCAAGAACCGTTCTTACCTATGCATCGAAACCACAATGATAGTTTGTCAAGTTGGTGCTGTTTTAACCTTCGCAAGGACCGGGCGTAGCCACACTCGGTTCAACTAAAGTTGGAGAAACTGACACCCGCCAGTCACCTGTGTGCAAAGCACGTCGGTAGAACCAGTCTCGCGTAAGCATACGCGTAATGTTGGTCTGGGCCGCTTCATCCAACAATACCGCTGAACCAAAGGACATGCTGGTAAGCAGTATGACTTATATCACCCACAACTCACTTGTGTTCTACTCGTGCATATTAATCAACGCATAAAACCTGGCTCAGATGCCACTATTGGGGAACGTAGTAATTTCAAAAAAATTCCTACGCACACGCAAGATCATGGTGATGCATAGCAACGAGAGGGGAGAGTGTTGTCCATGTACCCTCGTAGACCGAAAGCGGAAGCGTTAGCACAACGCGGTTGATGTAGTCGTATGTCTTCACGATCCGACCGATCAAGTACCGAACGCACGACACCTCCGAGTTCAGCACATGTTCAGCTTGATGACGTCCCTCTAACTCCGATCCAGCCGAGTGTTGAGGGAGAGTTTCGTCAGCACGACGGCGTGGTGATGATGTTGATGTTCTACCGACGCAGGGCTTCGCCTAAGCACCACTACAGTATTATCGAGGTGGACTATGGTGGAGGGGGGGCACCGCACACGGCTAAGAGACGATCAACTTGATCAACTTGTGTGTCTAGAGGTACCCCCTGCCCCTGTATATAAAGGAGCAAGGGGGGAGGCGGTCGGCCTAGGAGGAGGGCGCGCCAAGGGGGGAGTCCTACTCCCACCGGGAGTAGGACTCCTACTTTCCTTGTTGGAGTAACAGTGAAGGAAAGAGGAGGAGAGGGAGAAGGAAAAGGGGGCTGCACCCCTTGTCCAATTTGGACCAGAGGGGGGGCGCAGGCCTCCTTCCTTTTGGCCTATCTCCTCTATTCCCGTATGGCCCAATAAGGCACATATACTCCCCGGTGAATTCCCGTAACTCTCCGGTACTCCGAAAAATACCCGAATCACTCGGAACCTTTCTGAAGTCCGAATATAGTCGTCCAATATATGGATCTTTACGTCTCAACCATTTCGAGACTCCTCGTCATGTCCCCAATCTCATCCAGGACTCTGAACTCCTTCGGTACATCAAAACATATAAAATCATAATATAACTGTCATCGTAGCGTTAAGCGTGCGGACTCTACGGGTTCGAGAACTATGTAGACATGACCGAGACATGTCTCCGGTCAATAACCAATAGCGGAACCTGGATGCTCATATTGGCTCCTACATATTCTACGAAGATCTTTATCGGTCAGACCGCATAACAACATACGTTGTTCCCTTTGTCATCGGTATGTTACTTGCCCGAGATTCGATCATCGGCATCTCAATACCTAGTTCAATCTCATTACCGGCAAGTCTCTTTACTCGTTCCGTAATACATCATCTCGCAACTAACTCATTAGTTGCAATGCTTGCAAGGCTCAGGTGATGTGCATTACCGAGAGGGCCCAGAGATACCTCTCCGACAATAGGAGTGACAAATCCTAATCTCGAAATACGCCAACCCAAGAAGTACCTTCGGAGAAACCTTTAGAGCACCTTTATAATCACCCTATTATGTTGTGACGTTTGGTAGCACACAAAGTGTTCCTCCGATAAACAGGAGTTGCATAATCTCATAGTCATAGGAACATGTATAAGTCATGAAGAAAGCAATAGCAACAAACTAAGCAATCAAGTGCTAAGCTAACAGAATGGGTCAAGTCAATCACATCATTCTCGTAATGATGTGATCCCGTTAATCAAATGACAACTCATGTCTATGGTTAGGAAACATAACCATCTTTGATCAACGAGCTAGTCAAGTAGAGGCATACTAGTGACACTTTGTTTGTCTATGTATTCACACATGTATTATGTTTCCGGTTAATACAATTCTAGCATGAATAATAAATATTTATCATGATATAAGGAAATAAATAATAACTTTATTATTGCCTCTAGGGCATATTTCCTTGAGCAGTTTCACCTTCAAACTGAATAACATGCCCATCAGTATTATCAGACAAGAGATCTTTAACAATAGCAATATTAGGTTCTACTTTAACTTGCTCAGGGGGTGTATAAGTTCTAATATTGTTTTTACGAACAACAGTTGAAGCTTTAGCATGATCCTTTACTCATACAGGGAAAGGTGGTTTCTCAACATAAGAAGTAGGAACAATAGGATCATTATAAGTGACAGTCTTTTCTTCAACTTTAATAGGTGCAGCTACTTTAATTCTATGGAAGGATGATATTTAAACCACTTCTCCTAAGGGAGATCAACATAAGTAGAAAAAGATTCACAAAAAGAAGCTACTATCTCAGAGTCAAGTCCATATTTAGTGCTAAACTTACGGAAAATATCGGTATCCATAAAAGATTTAACACAATCAAACTTAGGTGTCATACCTGACTCCTTACCTTCGTCGAGGTCCCAATCTTCAGAGTTGCGTTTAATTCTATCCAATAAATTCCATCTGAATTCAATAGTCTTCATCATAAAAGAGCCAGCACAAGAAGTATCGAGCATGGTTTGATTATTATGAGAAAGCCGAGCATAAAAACTTTGCATAATTATTTCTCTCAAGAGCTCATGATTGGGGCATGAATATAACATTGATTTAAGCCTCCCCCAAGATTGAGCGATGCTTTCTCCTTCGCGAGGCCAGAAATTATATATATAATTGCGATCACGATGAACAAAATGCATAGGGTAATACTTTTAATGAAATTCCAATTTCAATCTTTTATAGTTCCATGATCTCATATCATCACATAGCCTATACCATATCAATGCGTCTCCCTTTAAAGATAAAAGGAAGACCTTCTTCTTAGCAACATCATCGGGTACACTTGCAAGCTTAAATAATCCACAAACTTCATCCACATATATTAAGTGCTCATCAGGATGCTTTGTTCCATCTCCTGTAAAAGGGTTAGCTAGCAGTTTTTCCATCATACCCGAAGGAAATTCAAAAGGAGTTTCATTTTCAATAGGTTCAGTAGGTTGAGGAGCAAATCTTTGCTCTACTGGTCGGGGTGAAGATACCCCGAACAAGCCCCTCAGAGAATTACTTTCCATAGTAACAAGTGACAGTAAATTTCAGCACACTATATAAATTTTTCCTTACCAAATTCCACCTACCAAAGGCGCTACACTCCCCGGCAACGGCGCCAGAAAAGAGTCTTGATGACCCACAAGTATAGGGGATATATCGTAGTCCTTTCAATAAGTAAGAGTGTCGAACCCAACGAGGAGCAGAAGGAAATGATAAGCGGTTTTCAGCAAGGTATTCTCTGCAAGTATTGAAATAAGTGGTAACAGATAGTTTTGTGATAAGATAAATTGTAACGAGCAAGAAGTAACAAAAGTAAATAAAGTTCAGCAAGGTGGCCCAATCCTTTTTGTAGCAAAGGACAAGCCGGAACAAACTCTTATAATAGGAAAAGCGCTCCCAAGGACACATGGGAATATCATCAAGCTAGTTTTCATCACGTTCATATGATTCGCGTTTGATACTTTGATAATTTGATATGTGGGTGGACCGGTGCTTGGGTGTTGTTCTTACTTGAACAAGCATCCCACTTATGATTAACCTCTATTGCAAGCATCCGCAACTACAACAAAAGTATTAAGGTAAACCTAACCATAGCATGAAACATATGGATCCAAATCAGCCCCTTACAAAGCAACGCATAAACTAGGGTTTAAGCTTCTGTCACTCTAGCAACCCATCATCTATTTATTACTTCCCAATGCCTTCCTCTAGGCCCAAATGATAGTGAAGTGTTATGTAGTCGACGTTCACATAACACCACTAGAGGCTAGACAACATACATCTTATCAAAATATCAAACGAATACCAAATTCACATGACTACTAATAGCAAGACTTCTCCCTTGTCCTCAGGAACAAACGTAATTACTCACAAAGCATATTCATGTTCATAATCAGAGGGGTAATAATATGCATATAGGATCTGAACATATGATCTTCCACCAAATAAACCAACTAGCATCAACTACAAGGAGTAATCAACACTACTAGCAACCTACTAGCACCAATCCCGGACTTTGAGACAAGAATTGGATACAAGAGATGAACTAGGGTTTGGAGATGAGATGGTGCTGGTGAAGATGTTGATGTAGATTGCCCTCTCCCGATGAGAGGAGCGTTGGTGATGACGATGGTGATGATTTCCCCCTCCCGGAGGGAAGTATCCCCGGCAGAACAGCTATGTCGGAGCTCTAGATTGGTTCCGCCAAGGTTCCGCCTTGTGGCGGCGGAGTCTCGTCCCGAAAAGTTTCTTCTGGTTTTTTTTCTCATCGAAAGACTTCATATAGCAAAAGATGGACGTTGGAGACCCACCAGGGGGCCCACGAGGTAGGGGGGCGCGCCCTAGGAGGGGGGCGCCCCCCACCCTCGTGAGCAGGGTGTGGGCCCCCTGGCCTTCATCTTTGGCGAGGATTTTTCTTTATTTATTTTAAGATGTTCCATGGAGTTTCAGGACTTTTGGAGTTGCGCAGAATAGGTCTCTAATATTTTCTCCTTTTCCAGCCCAGAATTCCAGCTGCCGGCATTCTCCCTCCTTATGTAAACCTTGTAAAATAAGAGAGAATAGCCATAAGTATTGTGACATAAAGTGAAATAACAGTCCATAATGCAATAAATATAGATATAAAAGCATGATGCAAAATGGACGTATCAAGATCCTCTATAGGTTCGTTATCCCCAATCGTTAAAGAACCATCCTCCTCCCCTGTCTCAGGGGGAGGAGGGGCAATATCTACACAAAGCGAATCTAACACCCTGACTCCCAACTGAGCAATATCAGAATCGTTCATAGGTTTAACCGCTGCTAGATTGCGAATCATGTCTAAAGCATGATCCACTTCAAGATCCAAGATATCATTAACTGAATGCGAGATTTCATTATCATTACTCCCAAGTGAAACACCTAACTGATTTGCATTATGAATAATCTCAACATCAGAAAAATGCAGAATAGCGTTGGAGGTGTTGACCGACATACCAGTTGTGACCTCCATATCACGAAGCTTGGCCGCCCGCCTGGCGCACCTCAGCTGCATGTCATCAACCTCCGGCTGGTCTTGGAGGCGACAGCTCATCCGCCGCCTCTGAGACACAATATCCGGGATACCTCCAAAAGCTATGACCTCCTAGAAGCCTGGATAGGGGTCAGGCCTCCCGCCTCACCCCCACCGCTCGGAAGACGAGAAGCCCCCGGCCCCGACATCGGCGCTGGTACTGACAGGCGCACAGGGGAAGGGAGATCAGAGGCCGCCTGCCCCTCCCCTCGCTGGGACGAGCTGCCAGGGCGATGGGTGATGCGCCAAGCCAAGACGGCGTCGGTAGTCCCGACCCCTGCGGCGGATCAAGGGGTAGCCCGCCCTCAGCGCCAAACGGTGCCGCAGGAGATGTCGGCGTAGCCACCACAGGAGAGGAAAGACCAAAGGCCTCTTGCCCCGGTCTCCCTTTCATCACCGACACAACGGCAGTGGGCAGTGGAGATACCTCCCCTACGATCCTCGACCAAGGTGAAGCAACAAGAGAAGAGGGGGAAGAGGGGGCCGCCTGCCCACGATCCCCCCTCTCTCGGCAGAGCCGTCAAACCCTGCAAAGTCTAAGGGTGGTAGCGTGCCCTCTAGCACGTCCCCAGACTCCACCCGATCACTCTAGAGCCTCGGAGGAGCGGATGCAGGCTCAAATGATCCGAATCTCAAAGTGCGCATAGGCGCCGAAAAAGAAGGGGCCACCCCAGACCCAGGCGCCTGCGAGGTGGAACTCGGCCCATTGGCCAACTGATGCTCAACCTCATCCCCTCGTGATTCCGTGTTACCTGAACCATCATCCTTATCCTGCATATCCACATCTGTCCCTGCCATAGCCTCCGCAAAAAGATCCGAGTCCTCAAACTCGATCTCAAGGTTGAAAACCTCGCCCTTGTAAGTCCACTTGACCACGTCAGGTACAGACTCAATATCAAGGATACTCACCAGTAAGCGTGCCACTCCATTAGCTCTGGTGAAAGCCATATCGGCCTTCTCAGTTTTCCTGACCAGCATTCCCAAGCTAGCAGCAACTCGGGCATCATGAAGCGGCTTGGAAGGCGCCCCAGAGAATCGCAACCAAACCTGAGTGAGGGCTTGCCCTGCGGCTCAACTCGTTTCCACTCATGGAACTCGAGGATGCACTCAGTACCAGAGACTCCACATAACCCAAAACTAAGCATGCACTCCAAGTCCTCCGAGGTCGGAAAGTCAACCTTATATGTGTTATCCTCGAGGCGACTAAGTTCCCACACAAAGTCATCTGGTATTAACTCAGAAAGCCTGTGAATAATCAGTGCCTCAGACACAACACACTTAGTTACCTTTACAATCCCTATAGTTGTACTCTGTGGTTCGTCAGGTATCTCCCTCGCACTGGGATACTCAAAAAACATCAGTTCAGAATAGTAGACTTCATAAATGGTGATACTCGGCATCTGATCTCGCAGAATAGGGCATTCCCCCGAGTCATGCACCGGCTTAAGACAAGTATCACAAAGCTCAGTCTCACACTCAGCAATAAAGTGACCTCTCTCGCCACAACGGTAGCACAACAACTTTTCCTTTTTACGAGCCCACTTGGAGGCTCTCTCCTCCTCCGCCTTGTGAACAGCCTCGGCAGCCTCCGTCTCTACGGACTCCGTCAGCGGCACGTCCGCAGATGCGAGAGCAGTTACCACCTCCATAGCCTGCCCGGATAGACCCATCTCCTAACCGGTAGCATCGGCCGCCGGATCCACCACGACCGGAGGTGGGGGCTGGCGGTAACAGTTCCTACCACCGCGACCACCGCGACCCCCACGGTGCCCTCGGTAACCACTTCGCTGCCTGCAGTCGGGGCCAAATGCCCCCTCGACAAAACCTCCCTGCGGACCATAGAAAGGCCGTTCGTCTGACCCATCACCCTACCATGCGTAGCCACGCCCGCTACCCGTAGACGATGAACCACGATGTTGTCTAGCCCCATAAGCATTGAAACCATCATCACCCCACTTCCCTTGGGGCGGGCCATTACCACCATGATTAGACGGCGCCCGAGCCGTGGTCACACCTCCCTCTCCCGCAGTAGGTAACGCAGGTGGGGTCTGAACAGGCACCACGCGCTTCTGGGGCGGTCTCGCCACATAATGCGGCGGAGGTGCAGCCTGAGGTGGCAACCCCGGCACCGTAGCAAGCATGGGCGGCCTCTGTGGAGTAGCGCCGCGCCCCATAGGCGTAGGCGTCGGCGGCCTCGGCGGAGTAGCGCCGCGCCCCACTGGCACAGGCGTCGGCGGCCTCGGCCGAGCCGCACCGCGCCTTGCGGCCACCGGCAGAGTTGCCGCCAACGCCGGAGGCCAGAGAGCCTAAGCATTACGCCCAGCGGCCGGCACTGCCCCCACCTGCGCAGGACGCGGCCCTGGCGTGGTGCCACGACCGGCCACAACCGCGGGTCGCGGCCCCTGAGGCGCTCCACGACCAGCTGGCAGCACCGGCCGCTAGCCAGGTGTAGCACCACCACAACGGGTCGCCGGTGCCGCCCTGGCGATCAGCTGGTTATTGGGGCCGCCAGCCGCCGCATCCCCCCGTCCCGCCATCAGTGGAGGGATCCGAGTAGCTCTTCCCGGACCACAGCGAAGGAATCCCGAAGAACCCCCACGGCGCCGCGACCTAGGGCACAGTGACGACGGCAACAATACGCACGACGACACCCGATCGCACGTACGCATGCAGGAGGTATTTCCTTCGTCGCTCGTGGAGTCTGTGGAGTCTGGGTTAGCCTGGGCCACATACCCAGCTAACTCCGGCCCACTCTGCGTTGCCACACGATGGGCCTCACACCCATCAGCAGGCCTCCCCAGCTCCATCACAGACCAATCGAGCCCACCTAGGCCCAAGAGCGAATTCAAACGCTTTGCCCTGTCGGCTCGGATCTTGATCGGTCCTCTGGTCACCGGCGCTGGTGCCGCCGCCGCCGCTGGCCTCGATTTCCTTCTTATGACAACTTTCCATGCCCCGGCCTCGAGAAAATCAGACAAGGTAGGTTTAGGGAGACATACCTTCGGAAGTGGTCCTCGCCATGGTCGGATTGCCGTTGCCGACGTACGCCGGTGAACTACCTGGCGGACAATCTCAACCGCGTCCACACGTCCCTGCCGGGCCGGGTTATCCATGGGGATCGCCAAGTCCACTAGGTTCGCCACATCTTGCTCCGAGTAACCTACGCGAAGAGCCTCGCAGATTGCATCAGATGGCGTCGGAGAACTCACCGGTGACAGGTCGCCGCCGGAGTCCCCGTCCTCGTCTTCCTCGTCGCCGACGTCGCCGCATAGGGCCCATAAGCGGCCTCCTACCAGTTGCCCTCCAATGGGCGCGGACCCTCCCGGCGTCGCCTGCGGTGTCGTCCGCGTCGCCATCGCCCTTTCATATACAAACAGACAGATATTGTTGACCAAGTCGGTCCTATGTTTCAAACATACCTATTGTGTCTGGCCTTAACCCTCTTTAAACCAACCTGAGTGCCGCATACAGCAAAAGCATCACTCTACCATTGATCAACTCCCTCCGTCTTATAATGTAAGATATTTTTTGATACTTACATTATGAGACGAAGGGAGTAGTTTAGAAAACATTAATAGAAAGCACAAGTATCGTATACTTAAACTAATGTTGATTCACATAAAAGGGGGATGGTAACAATATCATGGTCCAAACCAGATTACCCATCAAAAATAAAACCCAAATTCTAAAAAGTGCACGCGTGCTATTTGACTGAAACGAGCACACCCTACGAGAGCCGTCAGATGCATCGCGATCGCATGCGATCGCGGCCAGGTGGAACCTGGCTGGTATGAGACGTCGCGCGTGGTGGGGCCCGCCATTACCTGTGTCTTCTCCACCTCTCGTAATGACACTCTCCCCCATTCGGTGGTGTGGGCGGTTTCTCCTTCCTCCTCGCCCAAATTGACGAAATCAACGACGCGCCTGCCCAAATCCGCCTCGCCGCAGTTCAAATCGGTGCTCTCAGGAGTGGTTAGGCGTCGCGGGGTGGTCGGCGCTTCAAGTTGCTCTCCCGCGCGGCTCGTCGGCCATTGGGGGAGCTGCTCTCGCAAGCGAGATCGGCGGGCCGCGTAGAGCGGTAGTTATGGCGAAGGAGACGAAGCGAGACGGGAGTCGTTCTGTGTGGGCGGTGGCGAAGGAAGGAGGCGGTTCATCGACGTGAAGGTAAATCCCGCTCTGGGTCTCTCCGTTGCTGGTGGCGCGAAGTTTTACTAGGGATTCATCATGCGTTTTTCCGACCTGGCCAGCGTTTTTCACTTCGCGCTAGTTCTAGTCATCCATGGATGTATGTTCGCCCCCACGGCTGGTTAGTGCGATTTTCGTGGTCGAAAATAGGTTTTGGAGGTATGCATGCCCCGCTGCAGATTGCGGAGGAATTTTCCTCGACTTTTTTTTCCAGCAGGCAAATTTATGCCAAACGTCAGGCAAGTTTATGCCAAACGTCAGGCAAGTTTGGCCCTTTTTTGTTGGTTCGGGTAGGAGTCCGTGTTTTTATTAGGTACCACGCAAGTTGATGTTCACTATCAGGAAAGTTAGGTAAAAACGTCAGGCAAGTTTATTTATCCACTAGTCCTTTGTGTAGCAGGCAAGTCTTGGGCAGGTTTGGGTTTGGGCAAGTTTTTGGTGTCAGGAACTTGCCTGCTACCCAAACTTGCCTGCTACCAAAAAATGTTTGCTATCAGGTAGGCTGTGGGACGTGCTTATGCTAATTGTTAGTAGTCTTTTTTGTCCCTTGTTGGCGTTCAATTTTCATGTAGGTTTTTACAGAAAACAAATACGATGCTGAAATGAGCATTGCAACATGTGAAGAGTTAAATCCTTTGCTAATTTTCTGTTATTTTTTTCAGGCAAACATGGCTGGTCCGTCAAGCAAAAAGCGTGATCAACTGGAGTCAACATCATCGCAGAATGATAGGGTCCCATCTCCTGCATCTGAAGTCCGAGTGGAGGTTTAACCGGGCCCCACCCCACCCCCCATACATTGCTCTACCCCTTTTTTTCATAAGCGCATCTTAGTGTTTATATTTCTTGCTTTTTTGGCAGGCACCTATATCAGAAGAGCAAGCTATTAACCGAACAATTGTTTACGAGCGGAAGCGGCAAAAGCATGTAGTAAACCGAGGGAAGCGGCCTCCTAGCACTAGCAGTAATGAGGATGCTCCATTCGAAGGTGTGAATGAGGGGGATGTTTCTCGAGAGCAACAACCAAAGAAGAAGCGCCGTAAAGTTGCTGACACTGAGGTATTATTGAATCCTTGTAAACTACACTTCAAATCCCTTAATCAGAAAGTTTTTTATGTCCCAAAAGCAAATGCGATGTTCTTTTCCTATTTGCTATATAATGGTTGCTTATGTGCCAACCCACACAAAAAATGGATTATAATCATGTTTTAATAGGCAAAAAAAAGGAGGGGATGAGGCAACTCATGCGCCCAACCCACACATAAGTTGCCCCCCCACCTGTCCCTGGATCATGTTTCCCCTAGCATAGCACACACCCAGAGGTGAGGGGGGGGGAACTCATGTGCCGAACCTACGCACAAGTCATTTTCTTGTTGCATTTTTATGCCGTTTTTCATATTGAACTATTCAAGGTAATTTCATATCTATACAACCTTTCTTAGGGTCCCAGGAACAGGTCATCACCTGCAAGGCTTTTCAAGTTAAACAAGGACCTTGTTGATGACCAAAAGATTGTTATCAGAGACATAGAGTTTGGTGGCTTGTTGGATATAAAAGCCACTAGCATTCCAGGGGATCTCAGTCAGTGGATCATGAAACACTATGACCCAGAGATGTCTCAAATAGTTATACCTGACAGGGGCAAGATCCCAGTTGATGCAGAAAGTGTTCACATGATATGGGGCTTGCCAAACAAAGGGAGGAAAGTCTGCTTCGAAATGAATCCCAATGTCATAAGGGAATTCAACAGCATCTACAAGATTGAGGGCAAAAACTCTCCTACGCTGACATCGTGGTGCAAAATGATTGAAAATATGAACGGGGCTGCTAATGATGATTTTCTCCGTGCTTGGCTGGCAGTTGCCTTTTCTTGTTTCCTCGCTCCAACAACAAGCTTGAGCATTTCGCCAAGGTGTTTCCCCGCTATCTTGAACACAAATGTCATCAAAGACTCGAAGATATGCGACTTTGTTGTTGATCAACTAAGGCTAGCATTCATGGGGTTTGGGGAGAAGAAGAAAGCGGTTTGCTGCTGTGTCTTCCACCTAGTAGTAAGTACAAATACAATATTTAACAATTTTTTGTTTGTTCATTCTTTTTTTCCTAATTCAAATACACTATGGGAATGAAATTTGATGCTTATTTAATCCAAAACAATGCAGATACTATACCTTCATTCATTGGAGGTAGATGAGCCAATTCCTAGCACGCTGCCCAGGGTGGCCATTTGGAATGATGATATCATAACCAAACTCATGAAGAAAGACAAGAAAGGGCCAGGCGTGTATGGAAAGTTGCGTGTAAGTTTTCCCCTCTGCTAAACATAAAGGAATAGCATGATAGCATGACAAACAACCTTTTTCAAATAGACACTAATGAAGTTGCCGTTAATTGGATAAGGAGAGGAGGGGTGTCTATTTTAATTGGTCTCCTTTTTATGAGTGTTTGCAAATTTACGTTATGTTCCGGCAATTGATGGTACAAACACCAGCGACTCCCACTTGTTTTCTGTTGTTTAGGGTTTTTCCAGCAGGCAAAAAGAGGTTGCCAGACAGGCAAGTTATGTGCCCCACATACACATAAGTTGCCCCAATTTGTGTTTCTATTTTTTATAGCACCAAGGGAAACTTACTGTTCTTCATCCCTCTTCCTAGTCATATCCACACATGGGTGTGATGTTAGCTGTGATTCAAAAATCACGCAAAATGATGCTAGAAACACTGGCCACCGTCTCTGTGTTGTTAGTTTTCTATCAAACCAACTACATTTATTCGAAAACTAGCTGAATCAAACCTTTTTTTAGGTGTTGTTTTTACCCTTCCCCCCATACAGTCACATACACTTTCTGTTTTATTTTGTACTCACAACCTACAAACCACTAGAATTTCCATGTTTTCATGACAACTCCCATAACTTGAGTTCTGGCAATTGATGGTACAAACACCAGCAACTCCCACTTGTTTCTGTTTGTTTTAGTGTTTTTTCTAGCAAGCAAAAAGAGGTAGCCAGGCAGGCAAGTTATGTGCCCCACATACACATAAGTTGCCCCAATTTATGTTTCTATTTTTTATAGCACCAAAGGGAAACTTATTGTTATTCATCCTTCTCCCTAGCCATATCGAGATATGGGGTGTGAAGTTAGTTTTTGTGATTCAAAAATCAGGCAGACGATGCTAGAATCATCAGTAACTGTCTCTGTGTTGTTAGTTTTCTATCAAGCCAACTACATTTATCACACCCCTCCCCCGTATAGTCGCGGACACTTTTCTATTTTTTTTACAAAGCATGCTTCTGTTGCAGCTCAAGACAGAATTTTCCCGGTGCGCAAAAGACGGCTTGTTTGGCAGCATGGATCACATCACAAAATTTGTTGCAGCCAGGCTCCCACAAAGCTACAACAAAACTATAAGTATGCAAACTATACATCTTGTCAGGAAAGTCTTTTTTTTTCATTTCAAATTTTGTGACATCGTTGTTTTTCCAATGGCCTACTTGTGTTTTCGTGCCTTGTGTAGAAACAAAAGAGGCTGACAGAGATGGTTCATGAGATGTGCACTGAAATGTCACATGCTGTTGGGAAGCTGGTAGTTGGAGTAGGCAAGCTTGATGACGGCGAAGCAATGGCAAGCACAGATGCACGCTGTACAATGGGGGCAACGTCTCAAAGGGGCAGTAAGAAGGGGAAATCCATCCCAAAAGTGATTGAGCACAGCTCTACCGAGGATGAAGAGTCATACGAGTCTAATAGCGAGAGTGATGAGGACGAAGCGGCTGAAGACAGCGAAACCGAATCGGACAATGATGACTCAGGTGGCAGCGAAGATGATGAGGACCCACAAACAGGCAATACTAACACCAATACAGCTGAAGAAGATGATGATCTGGAGGAGGACCAGGGAGCGGGTGAGAAAAAACATGCTGATGAGGATCAGGGGAAGGGGGACGGTGAGACCAGCTCAGATGGAGGTAATGGAAGCCACCCCACTGAAGAGGTGCACAGTGAGGAGGGATCTGAAAAGGCTGGAACAGAGAAGGATGATCAAGAAAACCGAATGAAGATGATGATCGGGACGATCGGGACGAGAACGATGACCAAACAAGTGAAAAGAGAGGGGGTAATAGGAAAGGGAATGACGAAGACGATGAGGACAGGGGTGGAGGTCACATCACCGGAGTAGGTACCCCGAGCGGTAATTCTGCAGAAGATGAGCCGACAGCAAGTTCAGGTAGCACCAACGAAGGCAATTGCTCTACAGACTTCTTCATTCAAGAGCATGGCAACAAAGCAAAAGGGGCAGATGACCCAAAAAGTATATCTCTTATAGATATTGTTATGATGGAGTTCAACAAGCAATGGAAACCGCTAGAAGGCAAGAAGCTTGATCTGCCGAAAGTTTATGACGGACGAACACCTGCTTCATATAGCAACATGATATTCCAAAGAATTCTGGAGGACGAGAATATGCAAATGGCATGCACTTTCAACATGGAAGAGTTATGCCCACTACACACACAGGAGGAGCTTATGCAAGAAATTTGTGGATTCCACACCCCGATAGAAAAAAGAAAAGAAGAACCAAAAAGGCATATGCCCCCACTACCACCAAGGAAGCAAAAGAGGGTATCATTCAACTTGGCACCAATTGAAGCTGGAGCATTCAAGCCAAGACATGAAACTAGGCAGCTTGTTTCACCACTCAAGCATAAACAGCAAACTGAAAAAGTTCACTGAGTCGAGCTGAAAGATGGAGCAAGTGAGGTGAAAGTTGGGGCAACTTGTATGGGAGCTCAGGCAGTACGAAGAACAACAGAAGCACCAATTGCTGACGCTCCAATTTTTAGAGAAAAGGGAACAGTGCAGCCCTTAGGCACCACATGTAAGCAAGGATCAGCTAATGAAAATCTTAAGAAGGAACTGAATGATAAAACCAAGGGAGCAAGTGAGCTGAAAGATGGAGCAAGTGAGCTGAAAGTTGGGGCAACTTGTATGGGAGTTAACAAGCAAGCAAGTTTTTGTGCAAAGTTGCCCAAAGTTGATCTCAATTTGCCTGCAGCCTGTCCAAAAAACACATGCCCACCATTTACTAATTTCAGAGAAGCAAGCTCACATGCAACCTTTGTACAGAATGATCCCAAGCCCCCTGGCAAGCTGAGGCACAATGACAACAAGCTGGCTGCAACATTGCCAAATTTCACGAGTTAGACAAATAATGCAGTGAGGCAGGCAAGTCCACTTGAAAACTTGCCACAGACTGATGCCAAGCTACCTGTACCTATAGTACCTTTTCTCAGACAGCCATTCACTACAATTAGTCAAGGGAGCTGCCCTGAGATGATCACCAAGGATGCCAAGTTACATGTAACAAGCCCCCAACTTGATAGACAGCCTACAACTCATCTCAAACCATCCAAGTCAGTCGCAAATTTGCTCAAGACTAATCTCATGCTGCCTACAGGGAGCCAGCAAGTTGTTGGGAATCCAAACACCGACATGAAACAACCAGTTCCAGTACCAGAGTCACCCAAGGTTGATACCAAGGTGCCTGCGATGAGCTCCAAATTCAGCAGACCTCCTACAAAGGATGCAAACAAGAAAAACTGTCCACCGAAGACACACCAGGAGCACTCCAATGACACACTAAACATAGATGAGATATTAGCAAGATGTGTTGTTCCAACCAATAAAGAAATCAACCTTCTAGCAGCAAACACATGTGAAGAGCCAGTTGATGACCCCCCAAGCAAAAGTTGAAAGGAATATGGGACGAATACTGTCCAGCACCCAACTTTGGGATTATCTTAGATGATCTTATTCCAAGTCATAAAGAAGCAACCAATACCAGCAGTCAATCTGCATGGACAATGAGTTCGGAACAACAAATCCGCAACGAAGATGATGTGAATACGAGTTTGAAACAACCATTTCTTGATGAAGATGATGTGAATGAAGTTATTAATATAGAAGATGATGATTGGGATGCTATAGAAGAAGCATGTGCAGCAACAGAGCGAAGGCGAAAAGAATCAATTGGTGGGCAAGACGTCAGTAGCTTGTCACCAAATAACTTGCACACACCTATTAAAGACACCCAGGGTATGACTGAAACATATTTATGTTCGGGCAGCAAGTATTACAGTAGTAGTAGTTCAGGCGAGCCAGTCACATTTCAATATGAGAGGAGGCTCATCAAGCTGCCTCCATGCCTGAGATCACCATTCATGATTCCCGGGAACAAGAAAGAGTTCCATTGCAAACCTGAAGCAAACCGTTTATACGCTTCAATGATTTTGCATGCAAGGATCAGTGCAGATGAATCAAAAGATACAGACATCAGGTACCAAACTTGTCTAATCATAGCAATGGCTAATGTTTGCTCCAGGGATCTTAATGCGTTTGGGTTACTTTTTTGCTTGTTCATTTTTAATCGCCTTGCTTTTTTTCTGTTTCCAGCCCAAAAATCATTGATTACAATGGATATGATGTCACCCTGAGGGAACTTGCAGACTCAATGAAGGTTGAGGGTGTCGTTCTTTCGCACGTGTTCGAAGTTGGCATCGAGTCTATAATGCTGAATTTGCCTGCGGACTCAAAGAAGGTCATCATGCCTCTTCGATTCTCGGTAAAAGTTTTGCCTTCAAGCTTTTCTATTTATATTTTTTTTGCATTTTTTCTTCTTTCTTCTGCGCAATATAGGTCATCATGTGTTGATGGTTTTCCTTTTTCTTTTTCAGATCAGGCTACAACAGATGGAATGGAACACACAAGAAATGAATGGCAGATTCAACAAGTCTAACCATTTGGACCGAAAAGACATGGTGAGTCATTTTCTTGATGTCTACACAAAATATATCCCAAGTTATATATGTGTTCACTTACTTTTTGGAGACACAAGTTGCCTGCAAATGAAGGGAGTCCATTTTTTTGTACATTTTGATAAGGCATTTGTTCGATTTTTTCGTTAACTTTTTTTTGTGCAACAAAAACAGATTATGTTTCCTATATTGGAGAACCTTAATCCAACAAAGAAGAAAACTTCGAACCATTATTGGGTCTTTAATCTGAATATAAGAGACCGAATATTTGAGGTGCTTGACTCCTGGAGGACGCTCGATGATGTAGATTTGGACATTAATGCAAGGAAAATAGCAGCAACTATCCGTACCATGTGGGACCACCACTACCACAAGTCCCACATTGTGCTGGATGACTTCAGTCTTGTAAACATCAACGTTCCCAAGCAAAATAATGAGTAAGCAAAGTCCCGTTTTCTTTATTTTTTTGTGTGTACTTTTTTGTTGCTTTTCCCCCTTCGTTTAATGTTTCCCGACGAGTAAGCAAGCAAAAAAGATGGGTGGGGGAGGCAACTTGTGTGTCTAGATCACATTTTAAGTTGTCTACATGTTTAGGCAACTTGTGTGCCCAGAACACACACAAGTTGCCTAACACCCCAAAAACTTTACCTGATTGGGCGCGTTTGTGGGAGGCAACTTGTGTGCCCAGAGCACACATAAAGTGCCCAAACTCCCTTCTCCTTCTTGTACCCCCTCCCCCTCTAACATGTTGCCCTCAAAAGCAGAAAAGGGGTGGGTGGGGGGAGGCAACTTCTGTGTGAGGCAACTTGTGTGCCCAGGACACACACAAGTTTCCTAAAAGTCTATTTGTGAGGCAACTTGTGTGCCCAGAACACACACAAGTTGCCTAAAAGTCCTTTCTGGTTTTCATACTTTGTAAATCCAGTCTCATGTACGAAGATAGGCTAACCCACACACAAGTTGCCTAACACCCCCCAAAAACCTACCTAATTGG
>NC_041382.1:544680613-544740562 GCF_002162155.2 Triticum dicoccoides
CCTCAAAATCAGGAAAGGGGTGGGTGGGTGGGGGGAGGCAACTTGTGTGCCCAGACCGCATGTATAGGTGCCTGCGTGTGAGGCAACTTGTGTGCCCAGAACACATTTAAGTTGCCTACATGTTTAGGAAACTTGTGTGCCCAGAGCACACATAAAGTGCCTCAAAAGCAGAAAAGGGGTGGGTGGGGGGAGGGAACTTCTGTGTGAGGCAACTTGTGTGCCAAGAACACACACAAGTTGCCTAAAAGTCCTTTCTGGTTTTCATACTTTGTAAATCCAGTCTCATGCACGAAGATAGGCTAACCCCCACACATGTTGTTTTTGCTTCTTCTTTGTGTGTGGTACAAAAGCGTTGATTACGGGATCTACGGGCTGACCAATACAAGCAAATGGGATGCAAGGGCTGTACCCAAGTATGAACCAGATGACATACCGAACATTCGGAAGCAACTCACCAACACGTGGGTTTCAAGTGTCCACAACAAAGCTCAGTGGAAGGATATTCTGAAGTTGCCATAGGTAAGTTTTTCTTTCTATTCACAAGTTTGGTAATTAATTTTTCCTTTTTTTTGTGAAACAACATTTTGAATAGGAAACAATAAGGCGACTAGCACATGCAAACCAGCGAACTAACAAATTCTGGTAGCACGCAACTACGGAAAAAAGATTTAAAACTAGGCAACTAACACCTGGGGAACCAGGCAATTAACATATGTGAAAGCAAACAACAATGCGTACGAATTACTCAAAAGGGTTCAAGCTCAGGGAGAAATGACATAGAGTTGCGCAAAAAAACTACGATACAAGGTCAACTCATGATATTCATATCATGAACCAGAATTACAAAAACAGCTCATATTTTTGCTCGTAGCTCCCCCTTTTTATTCTTGTTTTCAACAACTTCATTTCTTTTTTTCCCAAAACCTGCTTGCATTTGTGCCTATCAAACCAACCTTGCCTCACATTGTCCTGCAGTGTGTTCAACAGATCCACAACAGGTGTAGCTCAAGTGTTAATTCAAGTCGTTTAGACTTTGCTCTTCCTTTCATCGTAGATTTTGGGGGGTCTCTAGGGATGGGTTGAGCATGTTCAGGAGTTTTGTGCATGGGCTGATGAATTGAGTGCATTGAAGTACGAGCAGATCTAGGACTTGGTGCAGCAGTTGAAGTTGAGTGCACATCCCTCCCCTCTGCTGGTGGCACAACAACACCTGCTGGTGGCACAGCTGCTTCTGTATGCCTACCAGGAGGCTGTGCGCGGCCCCCGAATGTTGGTGGACCACTAGTAGACGGCCGAGAATTGTTGCAATGTGCATGTGTAGGGACTGCTGCTTTTTTCTTCTTAGATAAATTTAGGTGTCCAATCTCCGTCCGAGCTGCACGCATATGCCTCTTTAGAATTTCCGCAACAGCATCGGATGCACAGGCAACTTTGGCCAAGCTTGAAAAATCCATCTGCAAGTTGGTGTGCGAACTTGCCTCTTCGATGCTGGCGGCATTTCTGCTTCTGCTGCTTCCACAACAGGGGGTGCATTAGGCACTGCTAGTGGAGTCCACCTGCGAATGATGTATTGCGCTGGTATCTCATCAACTCTGAGGTGGGTGAAAACCTTCAAGATATGGCAGCAAAGGATACCATTTCTGTCCATCTTACAGCATTCACATGTGTAATTGCCTGCATCAATTTCTGCTGTTACATAATAGTGTCTGGACCCATATTTAGCAACCCATTCTCTGTTAGGTTCAAGCACATACAAATGTGCACCACAGGGGCGTACATTGTACCTCCCAATCATCTCGAACTCCTCACGGAACTTATGGTACAAGTCTCTAGTGTAGGCTTCATATGCTTGCTTTTCAATGGGGAAATGTGACCACATTTCAGTCTCTAAGTGGCCTGTCCTATAATCTTGTGCACCCTCCCTAGCAAGCATATGAGTTTGAATCTTCTGATATTGTTTCACAAAGTTTAGCATCGAGTCGTGCGGGTTCACATACCGCTTGAGGACAGCATTGAAGCCCTCGCTTCGCTGTGTTGACTGCAGGAAAGGGAAGAATCTGTGCTTGAAGTAGCACGACACCCATGTTGTCCGGTACTCATAGAGTTTGTCAAAGTGTGTACCAATAGCAGCCTGATATTTTGCCATTAGAGCAGCCTATTTTGCCTCAAATTCTTCGGGTGTGAAGATGAAGTCAACACACTCGTTGAAATCCTTTGACAAACCAGGGTTCCTACCCAACAGTGCTCCAAGTTTCTCTTGAGCTTTCTTCATGATGTGCCAACGACAACACCGATGCACACTTGTAGGGAAGATGTTCTTAATAGATTCAGCCATCGCAATGTCTTGGTCAGTTATGATGTTGTTAGGGGCCAGTCCATGCATTGCTTCAAGGAAACTCCCAAACAACCAATCAAAGCCCGTCTCCAATTCTTGCCTAACAAATCCACACCCCAACATGAATGACTGCCCATGCCGGTTGATACCAATGAACGGTGCAAAAGGCATGTTGTACATGTTTGTCATGTATGTCGTGTCGAAGGAAATGCAATCATGATAAGCCTCAGCATACGCCTTCCGTGCTGGTCCATCAACCCAGAAAATGTTCATAACCCTGTCCTCCTCATCATACTTGACCTTGTAGAAAAAAATCAGGATCTGTTTTCTCTTGCTCCTTGAAGTAGGCTACTGTCTCTATCATATCTCCTTCACTAGTAGCTGCCTTGTTCAAGCTCGATTTAAGATTTGATATTGCTTTAGTTGTATAAGGAACAATTAGTTCCGTCCCATAAAATTCAGACATAATTTGCATCATACGACCTGCACAAATCGCATGCAGAAACATAGTTAGGATATGAAAGAAAACAAGCAACACAGTTACTGGAAAACAGAACAACAGCAAACCAACACAAACCAATGAATCAATTTTATTTTTTCCACAGAAGCTCGACTATATTTTGCGTGGTGAGGGCAACTTATGTGCATCAAGGACACAGAAGTTGCCCATCTTTTTCTTTTCTAACTCATATAGTTTCCATAGATACAGGCAAGTCATACCCCCCTGGCACACAATGAATCGATTTGTTTTCCCAGAGAAAGCTGAACTTATTTTTTGCGTGGTGGGGCAACTTATGTGCATCAAGGACGCAGAAGTTGCCATCCTTTTCTGAACAAGCAACTTGCTTAAGCAGAACAAGCAACTTGCATGAGCCAAAAGGCAACTCCGTGCAAATTATTTTTCCAGAGGACCACAAAGCTTGCCTACTTAATTGCAAGCAATTCTGTAGAAACCACAAAAGGTTTCCCCTGTGATACCAGATTAGTTGGCAAAAACAAGAACTAAGTACAAGCAACTTGCAAAATAATAACAGGCAACTTTATAAAAAATTCCCACAAGAAAACCGAGTTTTTTTTGGGTTGAATGTGGACACAGACCTGTGGTCAAATTACAGTTATGAAGATTCTTCAGGAATAGTTTTTCTTTCGGAGGAATCCCTTGATGTGATCGGAGGTACTTAGTTAGTGATGGTTTGTCAACCAATGCATGATTGTGTTCACGAACAAAGAAAATCACCTCCCACCGACTGTCCATTAGCTTCACAACCATTCTTGCTCTGCACCCTGTTTGGACTATTGTGTCTCGCTTTCTTCTCTTAGATTTCTTCTTCTTTTTACACTCATCATCAAGGAAGACAATCTCATCATCCTCACCTTCATCGGCATCTCCATTAAAATCTTCAATCACATCTAGGACTGGGGCAGTTTCTGCACCTCCGTCATCAACTTTGGGTTTTCGGAATTTGTTGCAAACAAATTGTTGCTTTTCCAACAAACCAGATTTCGTTGATTTCCTAGAAGTGTTCATCTTGATTGAAAACCCAAGTCGGAGAGCATAGGCATTATAGTGTTCTTTTGCACCCTCGAGAGTATCCAACCTCATTCCTATGAAAGGCTCTTTTGGTTGTGACCAAGCTTCATCATCATTGTCATTTCCCACAACTCCCTGTCCAATAGTTCCACCTGTTTCTCCATTTGTGGTGGTGTCATCAAAAGTATCACCTTCTGTCTGCATAGCTTCTTCAGGTGCAGCAGGAGCTTACTGAGTGCTCATGGGATTAGGAGATTCTCCTACAACTTCATTGTATTCTCCAGCAGAGGGCTGGGCAACAGACTACGTACAGTACATGGGGTCTTCAACTCCAATGCCACCCGTAAAACGCATTTCAGAATTAGTGTCATCAGGCAATTCGTTTAAGTCAATCATCTTTCAAACCTGAGGAGAAAAGAAACAACAATGACACTGATTTCCAGGGAAAATAAGAACAAAAAATGAAAGGCAACTCTAGATGCAAAAATGTGTGACACCAATCTACAAAAACACTCGAAATGGTCATTTTTTCGGGGTTGCTTTAGTTTCCTTGAATTTCATTTTTATCTTCATTTTTTGTGTCTGTTCTATGAGTTTTTGATTTTTATCCTTGTTCTTTAACAGGAATTGAGAAGAAGTAAAGACATGTTTTTCTGAATTCTTCACTCCGTGCTCAAGCTACAGCTGCAAAAAAGAATCTCCAGGCCAATGTGGATTTTATCAAGGAGTAGATGAACTGTGGATTTTTTTCTATTTTTTTTCTCTAAACAACAATGTGTAGTGCGTTACATCTGTGATACGCAACTCAGACTCATGTGTTTTGACGTATCTCGTGTTGTCACATCATGTTTCAGTTTGCAAAAATCTCTACTACCACTAGTGTATACATGTTTACTTGCCTAATGTCTACTAATTTTGCAAAGGATCAGCAAATTACTACCACTTTCTCTTTTTGCATTTTTTGTGTGTAAATATACAGAAGCAAACATCTCATTTTATCAGGTGACTACATCATTCCCCCACCTACCCAAAAACTTTTGCTTTGTATACAAGTTCTACAGAGCCTAAGCACCATTTTTTTGAATTTGTAGGGATATGAAGGTCAAAACAAGTCTAAAAGAAGGCAATTTATTAGGTACTTCTTCTATCTAGATATCCTTTTCCCCCTCCAGTATCCTTCTTTGTGAATTTTTCCCCTGTTTTTTTGCAATGCAACACAGTAATTGCCTGATGTTTTAATAGAACTTGCCTACAAAAATAATCAAGTGTTTTTAGACTCAAAAATATGAAAAGCTGCATGCCTGATAACTCAATTTATTTAGGAAAATTCATCTATATGAACATAGTGGGAAACCAGTTTTGCCTGCCTGCTTGTAGGGACTTGCCCATGTACAGGGGTTCAACCTTGTTTTGCCTGCCTACTTGTAGGAACTTGCCCATGTACAGGGGTTCAAATTTGATTTGCCTGCCTACTTGCAGGAACTTGCCAATGTACAGGAGGTACAAACTTGATTTTCCTGCCTACTTGTAGGAACTTGCCCATGTACAGGGGTACAGACTTGTAGGAAATTGCTTACATCTTTTTCAAGAAAATTGACAGAAAAAAAATCAACTTTTTTTAGACCCCAATCAAACCTCAAATACAATCTGCAGGAAATTTGGTTTTCCAATGTGCAGAAATCCATGCTTTTTTACCCTACAGTTTTACCACTAAGAGAGGAGGATTATTACTCTTACCCTGCATGATTTGTTGGCTTGCAGATCTCCAATCAGAGGGGAGGGGAGGAGGAGGAGACAATCTGTAGAAGTTGCTGGGTTGTGGTCAATCCCCTGCTGGAAGCATGGAGTTCCAGATCTAGGGGTAAACAATGGCTTCCCTTTGAGGAGGAAGAAGGGAGCAGCCACGTGAGGTTGGAGAGAAAAAGGAGGATGAAGGAGGCGCCCCCCAAGGGCTAGCGTAGGACCGACCCGCCACGTGGTTGGTTGGAAGGGGTGGATAGCAGGTTATCCCTTCTGTCCGGGCATGTGCGGGGAGGAGAACTCCCGCTTGCCTTTTCTGGTATGACAGTTGGCAGAGGGCTGTCTACCTTACCTTTTTCTGGGTGTGCGCCCAGTCCAACAAATGAGCCAACGGGTGCTGGCGAGCAGCGTCCAAAATAAAATACTATACCGTGTGGCGTCGTACAAACCGTCGCCTCAAGTGGCAGATAGATGCGTCGTACATGCCATTGTTTGGCGGGGTGACGACGCCAGCCTGTCCGTGCAAGGGCGTCACACGGGTGCATTGATGTGGTGGTGATGGCTGGTTGCTAGCCTGGCGGCCAAGGCGGCGTTAGGAGCTTTGATGGAAATTTCTCCCTAGCAAACGTCATCAGATAAACGGTCAAAATAAAACCAGGTTGGACTACGTGCTTGAGAGAGAAAAAAGAAATACTCCCTCCTTCCATCTATATAGGGCCTAATCGTTTTTCGAGGCTAACTTTGACCAAGTGATATAGCAATAATATATGACATGCAAGTTACACAAAGTATACCATCAAATTCGTGCGTGAAAGGAGCTTCCAATGATATAATTTTCACATTATACATCTCATGTATTATTAGTGTTATTAATAGTCAAAGGCGGTCTCGAAATACACATTAGACCCTATATAGATGGAAGGAGGAAGTAGGATTTTCATAATTGCTACTGCTTTTATATAGAGGGCTCTCATAGCTACCTTTTTTTAACTTCGTTACAAATTTGGTGTCGGATTTTTTACCATGGCAAATCAAACTATTTTTTATGGCAATTTGTGTTTACTGAGGATGACAAGTTTAGTTGGCAAACATGTTAAATCCACCTCAGTTTTATTTATTTTTTGTTCAAAAATTGTCATGCTCGTAAGCTAAATTTGGCATCCCCACGCCAACTGAAGTTACCATAAAAACGTTTGATTTGTCATGCTAAAAAATCAGATGCCGGATTCTTTTTTTTAAATGTGGCGTGCTCCCATGGCTACGGTTGTGCATGGATCGAGCCGCGTAAGTTATGATTGCTACTACTTTGTGCGGTGAGAAGAGATAAGATACACAAGAAGAGAGAAAGTGGGTGAATGAAATGGATTTTCTGCTTTATGTGCTATTACTCCGGGCATGTGTGTTGCCGTTGCTTCAACATTTCACTATTGGGTCAACTATTTAGTATTTTGACTATTTGAATTATGAATTACAGGGTGCACCTAGAATAATAAAGTTCGACCCACTAAGTGATAACCAAACAATTTCATAAGCAACTAGTTCTTCGTGTGTAGCTCTAGGAAGAAAACGATGCAACAAAGCGTGCCAAACACTTCTAATATTATCGCTATCGATACTAGATTTGTCTTTCTCTTTTGTTTCTTGTGCTTATATTTTACTACCTCCGTCTTATAATATAAGAGCGGTTTTACACTACACTAGTGTCAAAAACGCTCTTATATTATGGGACAGAGGGAGTGGATAAGTTGGGTGCACCACAAGTCAGGGAAGTACAACAAATGCTCTCTTCTTGATGGATTTATTGGTGTGTTATTTTAATTTGTTGCATCGGTGCTATGTTGAATCTCTCAGCGTCAAGATGACAACATGAGGCGAGGTGACATAAGAATCTTCAGCGGCGGTGTTGTTCTTTGCCCTTAAACCCTAACTCTGGATCGCAGAGCACTTAGAAGCATTGTTTATAACCCATAAAACATAAAGAACGAGAGTGTAGCCAAGCTAACCAAGGCAGAATGCACCATATGAGGTCAGCCCAGGCCAGCTTGGTGGGAACATACATAACTAAGCACACAAAACGAATGCTAAACTTAAAACGAACACTTACTCGAAGAAACTACTAAAAAGAACAACAAATGAGCCAACACATGCCGAAGAAGAACTTGGTATGGCCAAGAATTATTCCTCCACGTTAAGCCCGAAAACTGCAATCAGCAAACCAGGCTGTGCTTCTTCCTCGCAACGAAGGTCCGCCAGTAGGTGGTCACCTCCTTCTCGATTTGGTGTGCTGTCTTCTTCGCATGCTCGCGATGCCCATGCTTCTTGGCATGCGCGTCCATCTCCACCATGACCTTCTTGAGGTCAGTGATGAGGCGCTCAGCGAGGCCGCGGCTGAAGTCCTCGCGGATGACCACCCGCATGACGGCGATGTGCTCGGCGTCGGCGGGCATTGTGTATGCCGGAACAATCCAGCCGAAGCGGCGCAGGCTCTCGACCACCTCGAACACTGTGTACTTGGACGAGTCCTTGAGGGAGAAGGCCACGAGCGGCACGCCTGAGTCCTTGGACACCAGGTGAAAGTAGCCCATGTTCTCGACTCCCTCCTGGAGCACCGCCGCGTTGTCCCGGCAATTTTGCATGATGTCCTTGTAGCCCTGCATTGCATTTTTGCATCACATAAATAGTTTTTCAAACACAAATTGGTTCATTGGCTGCTACCTACAGTTTTTTTATGGAAAAAATAGAGATGGTGTGTTAGCAATGTCAAAGAACATGCTGACGGCATGGCAAAGTACAAGAAGGATCCTAACAAACTAGACGTCCACCTGAAATGCATGAAGTGCATGGACCACTGGTGTTTCTTTGCTTGCAGACACAAAGTTAACACATGTTTGTTGTGTTGCTTGCAGAAACAAAGCAACAAGCATAAAGCACAAGGCAAAGGATGCTGCAACACTTGGACATAAAATAAAACCCCAACAAAAACGTGCTACTGCTGTAGAAAAATTGTGGTTAATTACCTCGAATCCGAGACGTATGAGTTGATAATACTGTGCAATGATCTGGCTCGAACCTATCCAACAGAGGGAGCAGCACATGAACATATTACATACTTCAAAGCATATACTGGAACTAACCAACCGATTGATCGACGCGCACGGTGCTGTACCTTTGGAGAAGTTGAGCGTGAAGGTTGGCTGGTCGGCGCCGAGGTAGTTGATGTGGAAGATGAGCTCGTCGGGCAGGTCCTCCTTGTTCCTCCAAATGATCCACCCGACGCCGGCATAGACGAGGCCGTACTTGTGGCCGCTGACGTTGATGCTCTTCACCAGCGGTAGCCGGAAGTCCCACTCCAGCTCCGGGTAGATGAAGGGCGCGATGAACCCGCCGCTCGCCGCGTCCACGTGAATCGGCGTGTCCCACCTGGTCAACCGATCGACCAAACCAACCGATCGATCAATGAAATCTCTATCATTCACATGCATCCCGGCCGGTTCCAGTTTTTGGCATAAGATTAACGCGTACCCTGTCTCTGCATTCTTGGCGACGAGGAGGTCGTTGAGCATCTTGACGTCCTCGAACTCGCCGTTGAGTGTGGAGCCGAGGATGGCGGCGACGCAGATGGTGTTCTCGTCGACCAACTCTACGGCCTTCGCGGGGTCCATGACGTAGTACCCTTCCCTGAGCTTCACCTCCTTGAGCTCAACCTCGAAGTAGCGCGCGAATTTCTCCCAACACACCTACAAAACCAAGACATCCAGTGATTGGAATGGATCCGGTGATTGACTTTGAATCCTGCCGGTGATCCAGCCGGCATGCACTGTCTCAGTAATGCGTGTACTCGATTACTAGTAATTTACCTGGACATTTGCGCCGGTGACGATGTTGGGTTTGTCGTGGGGCTTGCCCTCGGCCTTCATCTTGTTCTGCCACTTCCTCTTGAAGGCCAGCCCGGCCAGCATGATGGCCTCCGAGGAGCCGACGGTGCCCACCCCGACGGCCGTCTCGTCCTCGCCGATGGGCGCGTTGAAGAGATGCGCGATCATGTTGACGCACCGGTTCTGTTTCAAATCCACAAACATACATATATACGTCGCCGTACGTAGTCGCGTAATTGTAAACTGCATCAATGGATCGATGAAGGAAATGATAGAGAGATACCTGGAACTCGGTGGTGACGGGGTACTCGTCCATGTCGACGTAGTTCTTGTTGACGGAGTTCTGGATGAGCTTGTCGCACTCGGGCTCCATCCAGGTGGTGACGAAGGAGGCGAGGTTCAGGCGCGGGTTCCCGTCCAGCATCAGCTCGTCGTTGATGATCTGGTACGCCGCGTCCTTGGGGATGGACTGCTCCGGTATCCTGAACCTCGGGAGCGCGGTGCGCACGTAGCGCGACGCGAAGGTGGAGGAGATGAGGGACTCGCCGGAATTCGTCTGCGCCCTGGACAACGCCATTTGCCGCGGCGGCCGGTGGCTGGCTGGATCACTTCGCCGTCGTGGCGTGCGAGAAGAGAGGGTGAGCAGGGGGTGTCACAGCATAGACAGGTCGACGCAGCAGATCGAGTTGCGACTAATTAATGGTGGCTCTTGCTCTATAAGAGAGGAGGGTGCGCATGGGCGCGACGTGGTGGAGGCGCCAGGGTTCTTGGGGGATGGGGCTTCCACGCCATCCGCTCGCACGTCCAGCCTCCTGCACGGCTTCCGCCGCTGGACTCGGGTGCATTCCTTTTCTAGCTTCTCTCGCCCGATCTGCTGTGCTCGTAGGCAGCTGTGTGCCTGTTGCTTCTGTGTGTTCGAATACTGTTTTTGTTTTGTCTTTTGCGTCCTGGAAAACGCAATGCCGGAGGCGCTTAGCGCAACTCCATCGCGCGACCCATCCTGTCCGCGTTCGTCTGTTTGGAGTAAAACGAACGAATCAAACGGCCCAGCGTGCAGGCGCAAACGGACTTTTGTCTGTTTTCTTTCTGCTTTTGACTCATCCCGACTCAAGTTTGCGCCATTTTTGGGGTGAAACGGACATCACGCGGATAGGGGTGTCTTTTTCTATCCGCCCCTCCCTCCCCCGGCCGCACCCTCTCCACTTTTCTCCACTCTTCCTCACTCTTGCCCTCGCCGCCGCCGCTGTCATTGATTTGTGCACCCGCTGGCCGCGCGCTCGCCCAACACCTTCCCCTCGGCGCCCCCGAGCTACCCAACCACGGCCACCTGATTTGCGCAACCGCCGGCCGGATTTGGGGCGAATCCGGTCGGTCTAGAGCTCGCCCGGTTGTGGGAGGCCGCGCCGCGCCATGGACTGGCCGGGCACCATGCCGGAAGGCCCGGGCAGGGCCGCAAGGCCACATGCAGGCAGTGGCTCCTCCTCTTATCGCTCGGATCTACACCGTCGGTGGTCCGCCGGCAGATACACGAATGACGGCCGGCCGGGCTGGGTGCTAGCCCAAAAGCTCGTCGGCGCATTGTTGCCACTCATTAAGTGCGACCACTGCCCAAAGAAAGTCGTGCGCCGCGTGTCTACAATGCCGGAACATCCCGAATGTGTGTTCATCAAGTGCTTGAACGATGGGGTATGCGCTCTTTTTAGCTTCGGTTTATGCTCTAGATTTGACTAGTTGTGCTAACTTCAAATTTTATTGTGTAGCATGGATGCAAGTTTTGGTATTGGGAAGAAGAATACATCGATATATTGATAGAGCGCAATTTAGTAGATGTTCGTGCACTTTTAGCTAGCATAGAGGCTGTAGATGAGACTGTTGGGGAACGCAGTAATTTCAAAAAAAAAATCCTACGGAGACTCAAGATCCATCTAGGTGATGCATAGCAACGAGAGGGGAGAGTGTTGTCCACGTACCCTCATAGACTGTAAGTGGAAGCGTTATGACAACGCGGTTGATGTAGTCGTACGTCTTCACGATCCGACCGATCCTAGCACCGAAGGTACGTCACCTCCGCGATCTGCACACGTTCAGTTCGGTGACGTCCCACGAACTCTAGATCCAGCTGAGGTCGAGGGAGAGTTTCGTCAGCACGACGGCGTGATGACGGTGATGATGAAGTTTCTGATGCAGAGCTTCGCCTAAGCCCTACAACGATATGAACGAGGTGGAAATCTGTGGAGGGGCACCGCACACGGCTAAACAATCAACTTGTGTGTCTATGGGGTGCCTCCCTCCCCCGTATATAAAGGAGTGGAGGAGGGGAGGGCCGTCCCTCTCATGGCGCGCCCAAGGGGGGAGTCCTACTCCCGATGGGAGTAGGATTCCCCCTTCCCTAGTTGGAGTAGGAGAGGAAGGAAGGGGGAGAGGGAGGGAAGGAAAGGGGGGCCGGCCCCCCACCCAATTCGGATTGGGCTTTGGGGGGGGGGGGGCACGCCATCCACCTTGGCCGCCTCCTCCTCTCTCCCACTAAGGCCCAATAAGGCCCATTGACTCCCCGGGGGGTTCCGGTAACCCCCCGGTACTTCGGTAAATGTCTGAACTCATCCGGAACTATTCCAATATCCAAACATAGCATTCCAATATATCGATCTTTATGTCTCGACCATTTCGAGACTCCTCGTCATGTCCGTGATCACATCCAGGAATCCGAACTATCATCAGTACATCAAAACACATAAACTCATAATACTGATCGTCATCGAACGTTGCGGACCCTACGGGTTCGAGAACTATGTACACATGACCGAGACTCATCTCCGGTCAATAACCAATAGAGGAACCTGGATGCTCATATTGGTTCCTACATATTCTACGAAGATCTTTATCAGTCAAACCGCATAACAACATACGTTGTTCCCTTTGTCATCGGTATGTTACTTGCCTGAGATTCCATCGTCGGTATCTCAATACCCAGTTCAATCTCGTTACCGGCAAGTCTCTTTACTCGTTCCGTAATGCAAGATCCCGTAACTAACTCATTAGTCACAATGCTTGCAAGGCTTATAGTGATGTGCATTACCGAGAGGGCCCAGAGATACCTCTCTAATACACGGAGTGACAAATCCTAATCTCGATCTATGCCAACTCAACAAACACCATCGAAGACACCTGTAGAGCATCTTTATAGTCACCCAGTTATGTTGTGATGTTTGATAGCACACTAAGTGTTCCTCCGGTATTCGGGAGTTGCATAATCTCATAGTCATAAGAACATGTATAAGTTATGAACATAGCAATAGCAACAAACTAAACGATCATTGTGCTAAGCTAAAGGATGGGTCAAGCTAATCACATCATTCTCTAATGATGTGATCCTGTTAATCAAATGACAACTCATGTCAATGGTTAGGAAACTTAATCATCTTTGATTAACGAGCTAGTCACGTAGAGGCATACTAGTGACACCTAGTTTGTCTATGTATACACACATGTACTAAGTTTCCGGTTAATACAATTCTAGCATGAATAATAAACATTTATCATGATATAAGGAAATATAAATAACAACTTTATTATTGCCTCTAGGGCATATTTCCTTCAGTGTCCCACTTGCACTAGAGTCAGTAATCTAGATTACACAGTAATGATTCTAACAACCATGGAGTCTTGGTGCTGATCATGTTTTGCTCGTGAGAGAGGCTTAGTCAACGGGTCTGCAACATTCAGATCCGTATGTATCTTGCAAATCTCTATGTCTCCCTCCTTGACTTGATCGCGGATGGAATTGAAGCATCTCTTGATGTGCTTGGTTCTCTTGTGAAATCTGGATTCTTTTGCCAAGGCAATTGCACCAGTATTGTCACAAAAGATTTTCATTGGACCCGATGCACTAGGTATGACACCTAGATCGGACATGAACTCCTTCATCCAGACTCCTTCATTTGTGCTTCCGAAGCAGCTATGTACTCCGCTTCACATGTAGATCCCGCCACGACGCTCTGCTTGGAACTGCACCAACTAACAACTTCACCATTCAATAAAAATACGTATCCGGTTTGTGACTTAGAGTCATCCGGATTAGTGTCAAAGCTTGCATCGACGTAACCGTTTACGACGAGCTCTTTGTCACCTCCATAAACGAGAAACATATCCTTAGTCCTTTTCAGGTATTTCAGGATATTCTTGACCGTTGTCCAGTGATCCACTCCTGGATCACTTTGGTACCTTCATGCTAAACTAATAGCAAGGCACACATCAGGTCTGGTACACAACATTGCATATGAAGGAAATATGCCCTAGAGGCAATAATAAAGTTGTTATTTATATTTCCTTATATCATGATAAATGTTTATTATTCATGCTAGAATTGTATTAACTGGAAACTTAGTACATGTGTGAATACATAGACAAACAGAGTGTCACTAGTATGCCTCTACTTGACTAGCTCGTTGATCAAAGATGGTTAAGTTTCCTAGCCATAGACAAAGAGTTGTCATTTGATAAACGGGATCACATAATTAGAGAATGATGTGATTGACTTGATCCATCCATTAGCTTAGCACAATGATCGTTTAGTTTACTGCTATTGCTTTCTCCATAACTTATACATGTTCCTATGACTATGAGATTATGCAACTCCTGAATACCGAAGGAACACTTAGTGTGCTATCAAACGTAACAGCGTAACTGGATGACTATAAAGATGCTCTACAGGTGTCTTCGATGGTGTTTGTTGAGTTGAAATAGATCGAGACTAGGATTTGTCACTCCGAGTATCGAAGAGGTATCTCTGGGCCCTCTCGGTAGTGTACGTCACTATAAACCTTGCAAGCAATGTAACTAATGAGTTAGTTACGGGATGTAGCATTACGGAACGAGTAAAGAGACTTGCCGGAAACGAGATTGAACTAGGTATGATGATACCGACGATCGAATCTAGGGCAAGTAACATACCGATGACAAAGGGAGCGACGTATGTTGTTATGCGGTCTGACCGATAAAGATCTTCGTAGAATATGTAGGAACCAATAAGAGCATCCAGGTTCCGCTATTGGTTATTGACCGGAGATGAGTCTTGGTCATGTCTACATAGTTCTCGAACCCGTAGGGTTCGCACGCTTACCGTTCGGTGACGATCGGTATTATGAGTTTATGTGTTTTGATGTACCAATGGTAGTTCGGAGTCTCGGATATGATCACGGACATGACAAGGAGTCTCGAAATGGTCGCGACATAAAGATCGATATATTGGATGACTATGTTTGGACATCGGAATGGTTCCGGGTGAGTTCGGGCATTTACCGGAGTACCGGGAGGTTACCGGAATCCCCCGGGGAGCGTATGGACCTTATTGGGCCTTGGTGGGAGAGAGAAGGAGGCGTCCTAGGAGCCCCCCAAGCCCAATCCAAATTGGGAGGGGGGGGGGCGGCCCCCCTTTCCTTCCTCCTTCTCTCCTCCTTCCTTCTTCTCCTACTCCTACTTGGAAGGGGGGAATCCTACTCCCGGTGGGAGTAGGACTCCCCTAGGGCGCGCCATAGAGGGCCGGCCCTCCCCCTCCTCAACTCCTTTATATACGGGGGAAGGGGGCACCCCATAGACACACAAGTTGATCACTGTCTTAGCCATGTGCAGTGCCCCCCTCCACCATTATCCACCTCGGTCATATCGTAGAGGTGCTTAGGCGAAGCCCTGTTCCAGTAGCTTCATCATCACCATCATCACGCCGTCATGCTGACGAAACTCTCCCTCGACACCCAACTGGATCTAGAGTTCGTGGGACGTCACCGAGCTGAACGTGTGCAGATCGCAGAGGTGCCGTACCTTCGGTGCTAGGATCGATCGGATCGTGAAGACGTACGACTACATCAACTGCGTCGTCATAACGCTTCCTCTTACGGTCTACAAGGGTACGTAGACAACACTCTCCCCTCTCGTTTCTATGCATCACCATGATAAATCTTGCGTGTACGTAGGAATTTTTTTGAAATTACTGCGTTCCCCAACAGTGGCATCGGAGCCAGGTCTATGCGTAGATGTTATATGCACGATGAAAAGATCGATATGGTTGACTAGAAGGGGGGGGTGAAGAGGCAACTAACAATTTTTAGCTTTTCTTTAGCAATTTAAAACTTTGCATCAAAGTAGGTTTTCTAGATATGCAACTAGGTGAGCAACCTATATGATGCAACACGGATAGGAACACAAGCAAGCAAGATATATGAAACAAATAAGCTTCCACAAGTAAAGGCACGAGATAACCAAGAGTGGAGACGGTGGAGACGAGGATGTGTTGTCGAAGTTCCTTCCCTTTGAGAGGAAGTACGTCTCCATTGGAGCGGTGTGGAGGCACAATGCTCCCCAAGAAGCCACTAGGGCCACCGTAATCTCCTCACGCCCTCACACAATGCGAGATGCCGTGATTCCACTATTGGTGCCCTTGGAGGCGGTGACCGAACCTTTACAAACGAGGTTGGGGCAATCTCCACAACTCAATTGGAGGCTCCCGACGACACCACGAAGCTTCACCACAATGGACTATGGCTTCGCGGTGACCTCAACCGTCTAGGATGCTCAAACACCCAAGAGTAACAAGATCCGCAAGGGATTAGTGGGGGGAATCAAATATCTCTTGGTGGAAGTGTAGATCGGGGCCTTCTCAACCACTCCCGAGCAAATCAACAAGTTTGGTTGGCTAGGGAGTGACATCGGGTGAAAAATGGAGCTTGGAGCAATAATGGAGCTTAGTAATGGAAGAGATGAGTCAACAGGGAAGAAGGGGACCCGTTATATAGTGTGTGGAAAAGATCCAACCGTTACCCACCAACCAGCCCGCGGCCAGCGGTACTACCACGCCTGGCCAGCGGTACTACCGCAAGGCCGCGTGGTACTACTGCTTGCAACCAAGCGGTACTACCGCACGGCTGTGCGGTACTACCGTACCGACCCACGGTACTGCCGCAACCCCAGCACAGAACCGATAAACAGACGCACAGGAGCTGGGGGCGGTACTTCCACACGCGCGGTACTACCGCGCCCCCCATGCGGTACTACCGCGAGGCAAAAATCCCAGCCAGGGGAGAAGGGAAACTTCCGTGCCTACTTCCGCAAAGAAACGGAAGTAGCAAAAACCCGACACAGTAGTACTACCGAGGGGCGATACTACTGCCTGACTGCATAGCGCGGTACTACCGCTCGGCGAACGCGGTACTACCATGGGCACCTGTGGTACTACCGTTGACTTGGGAGCAGTACTACTGCAACCAACAACGGTAGCCAGACAAGGGAGGCAAGAAAACGGAGGAAGCTCCAAGGAAGAAGGAGGAGATAAGAAGGAGACATGTACGTGATGATTCCACCCAAACCTTTCCAACGCGGACCCCCTCTTAATAGTACGACTTTCCTACGACTCAAATCCACCAAAAAGAAACATAGAAAAGACGCCGTCTTCGTCAGTCTTCGAGGGGCACCTAATCGTCTTGTGCCTAGCAAAGAAGTGTCTGGAATACTCATGGCACACGATTAGTCCGCAAATGCGTTGTCATCAATCACCAAAACACTTAGGGATAAATATGTCCTTACACACGAGTAGAACACAGACGAGTTGTGGGCGTGGATATATACATATTGCTTGTCGCCACTAGTTGATTGTTGATTTAGTGGTATTGTTGGATGAAGCGGCTCAGACCGACATTACACGTACGCTTACGCGAGACTAGTTCTATCGATGTGCTTCACACACAGGTGGGTAGTGGGTGTCAGTTTCTCCAACTTTAGTTGAATCGGATTCAATGAACAGGGTTCTTTCTGGATCAAAAAGCAATCACTATACTGGGTTGTGGTTTTTGATGCGTAGGTAAGAACGGTTCTTGCTCAGCCCGTAGCAGCCTCGTAAAACTTGCAACAACAAAGTAGAGGATGTCTAACTTGTTTTTGCAGGGCATGTTGTGATGTGATATGGTCAAGATATGATGCTAAATTTTATTGTATGAGATGATCATGTTTTGTAACAGAGTTATCGGCAACTGGCAGGAGCCATATGGTTGTCGCTTTATTGTATGAAATGCAATCGCCATGTAATTGCTTTACTTTATCACTAAGTGGTAGCGATAGTCGTAGAAGCAATAGTTGGCGAGACGACAACGATGCTTCGATGGAGATCAAGGTGTCAAGCCGGTGACGATGGTGATCATGACGGTGCTTTGGAGATGGAGATCAAAGGCACAAGATGATGATGGCCATATCGTATCACTTATATTGATTGCATGTGATGTTTATCATTTATGCATCTTATTTTGCTTAGTTCGGTGGTAGCATTATAAGATGATCTCTCACTAAATTTCAAGGTACAAGTGTTCTCCCTGGGTATGCACCGTTGCTACAGTTCGTCGTGCCGAGACACCATGTGATGACCGGGTGTGATAAGCTCTTTGTTCACATACAACGGGTGCAAGCCAGTTTTGCACACGCGGAATATTCGGGTTAAACTTGACGAGCCTAGCATATGCAGCTATGGCCTCAGAACACTGAGACTGAAAGGTCGAGCGTGAATCATATAGTAGATATGATCAACATAGTGATGTTCACCATTGAAAACTACTCCATCTCACATGATGATCGGACATGGTTTAGTTGATATGGATCACGTGATCACTTAGATGATTAGAGGTATGTCTATCTAAGTGGGAGTTCTTAATTATTTTGATTAATTGAACTTTAATTTATCATGAACTTACTACCTGATAGTATTTTGCATGTCTATGTTGTTGTAGATAGATGGCCCGTGCTGTTGTTCCGCTGGATTTTAATGCGTTCCTAGAGAAAGCTAAGTTGAAAGATGATGGTAGCAATTACACGGACTGGATCCGTAACTTGAGGATTATCCTCATTGTTGCACAGAAGAATTACGTCCTGGAAGCACCACTAGGTGACAAACTTGCTACAGGAGCAACCCCAAATGTTGTGAACACCTGGCAGAGCAAAGCTGATGACTACTCGATAGTTCAGTGTGCCATGCTTTACGGCTTAGAACCGGGACTTCAACGACGTTTTGAACGTCATGGAGCATATGAGATGTTCCAGGAGTTGAAGTTAATATTTCAAGCAAATGCCCGGATTGAGAGATATGAAGTCTCCAATAAGTTCTACAACTGCAAGATGGAGGAGAATAGTAATGTCAGTGAACATATACTCAGAATGTCTGGGTACCACAACCACTTGACTCAGCTGGAAGTTAATCTTCCTGATGATAGTGTCATTCACAGAGTTCTTCAATCACTGGCACCAAGCTACAAGAGCTTCGTGATGAACTATAATATGCGAGGGATGGATAAGACGATTCCCGAGCTCTTCGCAATGCTAAGGGCTGCGGAGGTAGAAATCAAGAAGGAGCATCAAGTGTTGATGGTCAACAAAACCACCAGTTTCAAGAAAAAGGGTAAAGGGAAGAAGGGGAACTTCAAGAAGAACAGCAAGCAAGTTGCTGCTCAAGTGAAGAAGCCTAAGTCTGGACCTAAGCCTGAGACTGAGTGCTTCTACTACAAAGGGACTAGTCACTGGAAGCGTAAGTATGCCAAGTATTTGGCGGAGAAGAAGGATGGCAAAGTGAAAGGTATATTTGATATAGATGTTATTGATGTGTACCTTACTAATGCTCGCAGTAGCGCCTGGGTATTTGATACTAGTTCTGTTGCTAATATTTGCAACTTGAAACAGGGGCTACGGATTAAGCGAAGATTGGCTAAGGATGAGGTGGCGATGCGTGTCGGAAATGATTTCAAAGTTGATGTGATCGCCGTCGGCATGCTACCTCTACATCTACCTTCAGGATTAGTTTTAGACCTAAATAATTGTTATTCGGTGCCAGTGTTGAGCATGAACATTATATCTAGATCTTGTTTGATGCGAGATGGTTACTCATTTAAATCAGAGAATAATGGTTGTTCTATTTATATGAATAATATCTTTTATGGTCATGCACCCTTGATGAGTGGTCTGTTTTTACTAAATCTTGATAGTAGTGATACACATATTCATAGTATTGAAGCCAAAAGATATAAGTTTAATAATGATAGTGCAACTTATTTGTGGCACTGCCGTTTAGGTCATATTGGTGTAAAGCGCATGAAGAAACTCCATGCTGATGGACTTTTGGAATCACTTGATTATGAATCACTTGATGCTTGCGAACCATGCCTCATGGGCAAGATGACTAATACTCCGTTCTCTGGAACAATGGAGTGAGCAACATATTTGTTGGAAATAATACATACTGATATATGCGGTCCAATGAGTGTTGATGCTCGCGGCGGGTATCGTTATTTTCTTACCTTCACAGATGATTTGAGCAGATATGGGTATATCTACTTGATGAAACATAAGTCTGAAACATTTGAAAAGTTCAAAGAATTTCAGAGTGAAGTGGAAAATCACCGTAACAAGAAAACTAAGTTTCTACGATCTGATTGTGGAGGTGAATATTTGAGTTACAAGCTTGGTCTTCATCTAAAACAATGCAGAATAGTTTCGCAACTCACGCCACCTGGAACACCACAGCGCAATGGTGTGTACGAACATCGTAACCGCACTTTATTAGATATGGTGCGATCTATGATGTCTCTCACTAATTTACCGCTATTGTTTTGGGGTTATGCTTTAGAGACAGCTGCATTCACGTTAAATAGGGCACCATCAAGATCCGTTGAGACGACACTTGATGAACTGTGGTTTGGCAAGAAACCCAAGTTGTCGATTCTTAAAGTTTGGGGATGCGATGCTTATGTGAAAAAGCTTCAACCTGATAAGCTCGAACCTAAATCAGATAAATGTGTCTTCATAGGATACCTAAAGGAAACTATTGGGCACACCTTCTATCACAGATACGAAGGCAAGATATTCGTTGCTAAGAATGGATCCTTTCTAGAAAAGGAGTTTCTCTCAAAAGAAGTGAGTGGGAGGAAAGTAGAACTTGATGAGGTAATTGTAGCTACTCCCTTATTAGAAACTAGTTCATCACAAAAATCAGTTCCAGTGACTCCTACACCAGGAAGTGAGGAAGCTAATGATGATGATCATGAAACTTCTGATCAAGTTACTATCGAACCTCGTAGGTCAACCAGAGTAAGATCCGCACCAGAGTGGTATGGTAATCCTGTTCTGGAGTCCATGTTACTTGACCATGACGAACCTACGAACTATGAGGAAGCGATGATGAGCCCAGATTCCGCAAAATGGCTTGAGGCCATGAAATCTGAGATGGGATCCATGTATGAGAACAAAGTGTGGACTTTGGTTGACTTGCCCGATGATTGGCAGGCCATAGAGAATAAATGGATCTTCAAGAAGAAGACTGACGCTGACGGTAATGTTACTGTCTACAAAACTCGACTTGTTGCGAAAGGTTTTAGACAAGTTCAAAGAGTTGACTACGATGAGACCTTCTCACCATAGCGATGCTTAAGTCCGTCCGAATCATGTTAGCAATTGCCGCATTTTATGATTATGAAATTTGGCAAATGGATGTCAAAACCGCATTCCTTAATGGATATCTTAAAGAAGAGTTGTATATGATGCAACCAGAAGGTTTTGTCGATCCAAAAGGTGCTAACAAAGTGTGCAAGCTCCAGCGATCCATTTATGGATTGGTGCAAGCCTCTCGGAGTTGGAATATACGCTTTGACAGTGTTATCAAAGCATATGGTTTTATATAGACTTTTGGAGAAGCCTGTATTTATAAGAAAGTGAGTGGGAGTTCTGCAACATTTCTAATAATATATGTGGATGGCATATTGTTGATTGGAAATGATACTGAATTTCTGAATAGCATAAAAGGATACTTGAATAAGAAATTTTCAATGAAAGACCTCGGTGAAGCTGCTTATATATTGGGCATCGAGATCTATAGGGGTAGATCAAGACGCTTAATTGGACTTTCACAAAGCACATACCTTGATAAAGTTTTGAAGAAGTTCAAAATGGATCAAGCAAAGAAAGGGTTCTTGCCTGTGTTACAAGGTGTGAAGTTGAGTCAGACTCAATGCCCGACCACTGCAGAAGATAGAGATAAACTGAAAGTCATTCCCTATGCTTTAGCCATAGGTTCTATCATGTATGCAATGTTGTGTACCAGACCTGATGTGTGCGTTGCTATTAGTTTGGTAGGGAGGTACCAAAGTAATCTAGGAGTGGATCACTGGACAACAGTCAAGAACATCCTGATATACCTGAAAAGGACTAAGGATATGTTTCTCGTTTATGGAGGTGACAAAGAGCTTGTCATAAACGGTTATGACGATGCAAGCTTTGAAACTGATCCGGATGACTCTAAGTCACAAACCGGATACGTATTTTTATTAAATGGTGGAGCTTTTAGTTGGTGCAGTTCCAAGCAGAGCGTCGTGGCGGGATCTACATGTGAAGCAGAGTACATAGCTGCTTCGGAAGCAACAAATGAAGGAGTCAGGATGAAGGAGTTCATATTCGATCTAGGTGTCATACCTAGTGCATCGGGGCCAATGAAAATCTTTTGTGACAATACTGGTGCAATTGCCTTGGCAAAAGAATCCAGATTTCACAAGAGAACCAAGCACATCAAGAGACGCTTCAATTCCATCCGCGGTCAAGTAAAGGAGGGATACATAGAGATTTGCAAGATACATACGGATTAGAATGTTGCAGATCCGTTGATTAAGCCTCTCTCACAAGAAAAACATGATCAACACCAAGACTCCATGGGTATTAGAATCATTACAATGTAATCTAGATTACTGACTCTAGTGCAAGTGAGAGACTTAAGGAAATATGCCCTAGAGGCAATAATAAAGTTGTTATTTATGTCCTTATATTATGATAAATGTTTATTATTCATGCTAGACAAACAAAGAATGGTTAACCGAAAACTCAGTACATGTGTGAATACATAGACAAACAGAGTGTCACTAGTATGCCTCTACTTGACTAGCTCGTTGATCAAAGATGGTTAAGTTTCCTAGCCATAGACAAAGATTTGTCATTTGATAGACGGGATCACATCATTAGAGAATGATGTGATTGACTTGACTCACCCATTAGTTTAGCACGGTGATCGTTTAGTTTACTGTTATTGCTTTCTCCATAACTTATACATGTTCCTATGCCTATGAGATTATGCAACTCCCGAATACCAGAGGAACACTTAGTGTGCTATCAAACGTCACAACGTAACTGGATGACTATAAAGATGCTCTACTGGTGTCTCTGATGGTGTTTGTTGAGTTGGCATAGATCGAGATTAGGATTTGTCACTCCGAGTATCGGAGAGGTATCTCTGGGCCCTCTCGGTAATGTACATCACTATAAGCCTTGCAAGCAATGTAACTAATGAGTTAGTTACGAGATGTAGCATTACGAAATGAGTAAAGAGACTTGCTGGTAACGAGATTGAACTGGGTATTGAGATACCGACGATCGAATCTCGGGCAAGTAACATACCGATGACAAAGGGAACAACGTATGTTGTTATGCGGTTTGACTGATAAAGATCTTCGTAGAATATGTAGGAACCAATATGAGCATCCAGTTTCCGCTATTGGTTATTGACCGGAGATGAGTCTCGGTCATGTCTACATAGTTCTCAAACCCGTAGGGTCCACATGCTTAACATTCGGTGATGATCGGTATTATGAGTTTATGTGTTTGGATGTATCGTAGGTAGTTCGGAGTCCCTGATATAATCACGGACATGACGAGTATATTCGAAATGGTCGAGACATAAAGATCGATATATTGGATGACTATGTTTGGACATCGGAATGGTTCCGGGTGAGTTTGGGCATTTACCGGAGTACCGAGAGGTTACCGGAACCCCCCGGGGAGTGTATGGGCCTTATTGGGACTTAGTGGGAGAGAGGAGGAGGTCGCCTAGGAGGGGGCACCCCCCAAGCCCAATCCGAATTGGTAGGGGGGCTGGCCCCCCTTTCCTTCCTCCCTCTCTCCTCCTTCCTTCGTCTCCTACTCCTACTTGGAAGTGGGAAATCCTACTCCCGGTGGGAGTAGGACTCCCCTAGGGCGCGCCATAGAGGGCCGGCCCTCCCCCCTCCTCCACTCCTTTATATACGGGGGAAGGGGGCACCCCATAGAGACACAAGTTGATCATTGTCTTAGCCGTGTGCGGTGCCCCCCTCCACCATAATCCACCTCAGTCATATCGTAGCGGTGCTTAGGCGAAGCCCTGTTCCGGTAGCTTCATCATCACCGTCATCACGCCGTCATGCTGACGAAACTCTCCCTCAACACTCACGCCGTCCTATTGACAAAACTCTCCCTTGACACTCAGCGTTAACCCCTCGGTACTCCGGTAAATGCCTGAACTCATCCGAAACCATTTCGATGTCCAAACATAGCCTTCCAATATATCGATCTTTATGTCTCGACCATTTAGAGACTCCTCTTCATTTCCATGGTCACATCTGGGACTGCGAACTACCTTCGGTACATCAAAACACATAAACTCATAATACCGATCGTCATCGAACGTTAAGCGTGCGGACCCTACGGTTTCGAGAACTATGTAGACACGACCGAGATTCATCTCTGGTCAATAAACAATAGCGGAACCTAGATGCTCATATTGGTTCCTACATATTCTACAAAGATCTTTATCAGTCAAGCCGCATAACAACATACATTGTTCCCTTTGTCATCGGTATGTTACTTGCCCGAGATTCGATCGTCGGTATCTCAATACCTAGTTCAATCACGTTACCGTCAAGTCTCTTTACTCGTTCCGTAATGCATCATCCCGTAACTAACTCATTAGTCACAATGCTTGCAAGGCTTATAGTGATGTGCATTACCGAGAGGGCCCAGAGATACCTCTCCGATACACGGAGTGACAAATCCAAATCTCAATCTATGCCGACTCAACAAACACCATCGGAGACACCTGTAGAGCATCTTTATAGTTACCCAGTTACGTTGTGACATTTGATAGCACACTAAGTGTTCCTCGGGTATTCGGGAGTTGCATAATCCCATAGTCATAGGAACATGTATAAGTTATGAACAAAGCAATAGCAACAAACTAAATGATCATCGTGCTAAGCTAACGGATGGGTCAAGTCAATCACATCATTCTCTAATGATGTGATCCCGTTAATCAAATGACAACCCATGTCAATGGTTAGGAAACTTAACCATCTTTGATTAACGAGCTACTCACATAGAGGCATACTAGTGACACTCAGTTTGTCTATGTATTCACACATGTACTAAGTTTCCGGTTAATACAATTCTAGCATGAATAATAAACATTTATCATGATATAAGGAAATATAAATAACAACTTTATTATTGCCTCCAGGGCATATTTCCTTCAGATACAAGTGCACTTGTTGCTAGATTAGAGGATAGACACGAGACTAGATGCGAGGAAGCAACCTCTACTTCTTTAGACTCGAAGAAGAAAGAAGCACGCAAGATCGAGCCTCCTCCGCAGATAAACAATGAATGCATCGAGAAGGCACTAATCCAACTTACAGGAGCATTTATGGAAGTTGGATATCTTCTAAAATGTATTCTTGTGGTTCTTGTTTTCTTTGATCTTGGTTTTCTAGTCAAAATTTGGTGATGTATTCCCATGTACCAAAAATGAATGATGAAAAAAAGTTAAGGGCTTGCAAAGAAAAAAGTCCGCGGACAGGATGCGGCCGGGATGCGTCCGCCCGTTGGGCGCATGGCCACTGCATCCCAGAAACGGCCCGGACACGTCCCCATTACCCTACCCAAACGGACAGAATCCGGGCAAAACGGACGTCCGTTTAGGGTTACACGGTCACTAGGCAATGACCAAACAGTCTCGTGTAAGGCATAGGCGAAACTCTAGGCATGCAAGCAAAAAATTGTCTACTCAATTATGAAATCATGCCATGGTGCACCAACAGACCAAATTAGCCACCTTCCAATTGCAATAGCCGGTAGCTTACTCATGTATTCTTTAAATCAATATCGATAGACATATAAAATTCCAAATACAGCCTGATAGTCAAAATTGTACATCCGGTTAGCGCGCTGAAGCACCACCTAGGCACTAGGCGAAGGTCACCCACCTCGCTTTCGCCAAACGCCTTTTCCAACCTTGTATATCATCATGTCTGCTACAGGGAAATGTATGCGCTGAAATTTCAAGAGAAACATACATACATACTTATTTTATTGCTACCTGCTGATCAAAGTTGGAATGCTAAAATTTTCCCAGGTTTTTACACTTGATATCCAATACACAGCTCGACAAATAGGCACTAGTAACTGTGACATTTTCATCTAGACTGAAGAACAATTGTGAGGCCACAGACCTAGGGAAGATGAAAACAAGGGAAAGCACATAGCACTGGTTGAATAAGGAGGAGTCGGCCACTCTTTTGTAACATTGCTGCTTTCCATAGTGGAAGACAGTCGGCAACCCAATCCCCTAATCCCTGTAATTGCACCGATGAGCGCTGGATCTGCCATTGAAGACCTTGTCGGCCCTAGTCAAGATCCGCAAAGGTTTCTTGTGGTGTGGCAAAAAGGAAGCATGAGGTGGAAATTGTGCGGTAGCTTCACTACCGCATGATGCTGCTAACGCGACACTATGATCAGAGACCCTTCGACGAAACTGTATGTGATACAATAATCACAAGCGGTGGTGTAAAAACCCGTCAAAAAGGTGCAAAATGTTTGCGATGGTGTATGCATTAAACACGGTTCAAATTTTAGTTGCGTGTGCGATGCAGGGCATACATTTCAGTTCAATTAACTGTTTGCGATGAGGAGAAACAAAAGAAATTGGCAGCCAGATGAAGGTGCGTGCGATATACAGCATATGGTTCACTTGGATGAACTGTTTGTGATTAGGCAACACAAAAGAAACGGTCAGCCAAATCAAGGTGTGTGCGATATACGGCATGCGGTTCACTCGGATGAACTGTTTGCATTGAGACAAAAAAAAGCAGAAATGGTTCAACTTAACAAGATGTGTGTGATACGAGGCAAACAAGTCTGTAACTGGAAACGTGTGCGAAGACCGATAACAACACAGACGATTACCGCTAACAAGCCATGTGTGTTGTGAGCAAACGATTGCTGGTATACAATTGTGAGTGATTGATAAAAACATCACCGACGGGTTCCCCAGTATGGTCCGTGTGCAATGTCATTGCACACAGAACAACAACATATGTACTTATAACTTATAAGGACTTGATTCCATAAACAGATTGAACATCCAATTACATATGTGGCTAGTACACACATGACCTTTGCGCACACCAACGTACGTTCCGAAATGCCTAGGAAACTCAAATAATGTATAAAAAGGCAAATGAACCGTGACTAAATTCATATTTTTAGGACGACGCTACTATAGTTGCACGTTGCCTCTGTAAAATAAATCAAGGCGGGAAGAGACAGCGTATGTCATTTTGCACACATAGGTGACAAGGTCCCTCTCGGAACCATGAGCCGTTTTGGGAGAAGCTTCGATTTGTAAGAAGTTTGTACCAAAACTTGTCCCAAATTGGACTAATTTTTTACCACAACATGTTGGTGCTATGTCATAACACCATGCCAAGTTTCATGATTTTGAGGTGAGTTTTGGATTTACAGTAATTTTCAAACCAGGTTTCTCAATGTTTACTGTCGAGTCGGCACCGCCCTGGATAGGCTTTTACCTCGTGGGTCCCAAATGACAAATCCAAATCTATCACTAACATGCAATTTTTATTATTAAGAATTACAACCCATTTGGTATACTAACTGAAAATAAGTTTGTGGGTGCTCGTGGGTGCTAAGAACTTGCGGGTTCTGTAATGAACAAAGATCTCAAGGATCCCGCGAGAGTGATGTTCTTTCCCTATGTTGTGAATGCTTATAATATTTATGTCTTAATTAAAGAAATGGCAAGCCATTGGCCCAGTATGAAAGAAAATATGGGTCAAAACCGAGTTGAAAAGGGAAACAATATCTAACTCTAGCTTACAAACAGTACAAAAGCACGGGGATTAATTGCTCATCAGGTTTAGACAAAATCCAGATTGAACAGGGCAATGCCATCTAACTCAACCAAAGTTTTCGGTAGTAACAATCAAATGGATCAGCCTACTCCATAAAATCAAGATCCACGGCCAGAAATTCTACTGGTACATGATGACAAGTTGTTGTAAATAGAAGCTGAGCACGATCAGAAGCCCTTAGGTCCACCTGAAACTTCTTTTTATGTTGTTCAACACTTGCAGCCGTAAGAAATTTCTTGTAGAAAAACTTAATCCTCACGGACAATAGTGCCCTCGCATTCAACATGAAGAATGTGACAAAGCTAGTGTTTGCATTGTTGGATGCATATCCTTCCTGTGTTACTTTCTTCAAACAAATGTCATGATATATGAGAAAATCCCGGTGCTTCTTGAACCATCGATTGGTTATACCTTTTTCTCCATGTGTTAGTGCCTAAATAGATATGAAGATTGAAAACAGTTAATGTCTAAAAAAGATTATGTTGAAAGAGTGATAGTTGAACGATTAATTATAGTACATTATATATGGGCTTTCAATGTGCGTGAAATCATCACCTTTATATACAAATTCTCCAGACATGGAAAGCATTGCAGCAAGACAATAATGATGTTGAGATCAAAACACCACATACTGATATATATGGTCTTGACAGAATCCACCACCACTGATAGGATGGACAAGCGCTTCATTGAGCATAGAACAAAATATTAGCACTAAAAGTGTACTCCAAGATGATACTTAACTTATGCGCACAAATGAAAAATGCAAATTACAAAAGTGTACGTGAATAATATACAGTACATCAATAGGTGTGGAGGAAAACACCATCTTGAACCATTCAAATGGATCACTAATTGCACCCAAGGTCTCCAATTTAGGCGCAAAGACCACAATTATTTGTGAAGGTTTATAACAACAATCAAGGAGCAACCTTTGAAGTGAAGGGGCGTCTTTGATGATGAGTTCCTATCCTTCAAAATGAATTCCAATGCTTACAAGGTGAGGCGACTTTATTTTGAGACAAGGGATATGGATTCCTAGTCCAAAAACAAGCACCAAACGCTGCAGTGCAGGGCAGTTAGAGTGGATGATGCTGTGAAGTCAGGCCACCAACAGATCAACCAACACAAGCGCAAGTTTTTTCAGTAGTGGCGGTCTAAGCATTTGTACCAGATTGTCTGCTAGATGGCGTCGGGTCAAGGTGGCGGTGTGGAGAGAGGAGTAAAACCATGAGATGGGCATTGGTGGTGAGGGCACATATGCATATCTTGGTGGTAACCTTCGGTGTAGTGATGGTAGAACTCAAGCTGCTGGAGTTTATCGAATTGGCAGGATGTCAGCCAGGCGGCCACCATGCAGGGTATGTACAGCAGGTAGCATGCCGGGATGCAGATGCGTTGAACGGAGCCCTGGTGGGAGGAGATGATGGCTTCCGGGAGTTCAGAATCATCATTGAAAGATAGCCGACGATAGTCGAGATTAAGAGCCGCGACGCGCCACAGAGCGCACCACCGAGATGCGAGGACTTGTGTGCGGTAGCCATCCTTGGTGAGGAGAAGGGATATGATCTCCCCAAAGATTTCGTCTCGGAGATCGCTGATGCGGTCCGCCGGAGATTCTACTGGTTCCTCAGGTCCAGGGGGGCGCTTCTGGCCGCACAGCCGGGTCCAAGATCTACATCCGGCGGTGGCGCTGGCCGGAGCCTCATCTGTGTACATACAATCTGAAAGAAAAAATGGCTTAACATGTAGGACATTCAAAATCAATTCTTAAGACCAAGAAGAAAAAAGGCACAAACATATATGTAGGACATACAAAATCAATTCTCAAGATCTGGGCACAAATTATTAGCACACAAGCTAACCCTAGTCGAATTATTAGCAAAAATCATTTGTACAGAACACACAATTAATCACTAACTCTATACGGGTAACATTCAAACAATCAATACACTACATGCATCTAACTGATCTTAATTACTCTGATTTCATGGACTGAGAGAACATAACCATAGGATTTGTATTCAGAAAACCCATGATATGTTTGCCGCACAAATGGGTATACATATGACTAACCGGTTTTCCGTCGGAGTAGCAGTCGTTGCCGGAGTTGCTGTTGACCTCCGGCTCCGGCTGGGGGGGGGGGCACGACGGCGCCGACGAAGTCAAGGTCGTGCTGCTGCCCGCATGAGACCTCGTCGGCAGCGACGAAAACCTCTGTGCCCAGCTTCACGCGTTGCGCGGGTGCTTCACCAGCCCCGCGTCGCGCTGGAGCACTTCGGCGACATCGTCATACACTCCAGAGTCCAGACGTTGGTGACCACTGTGGACCGGGGGTGCGGCCGCCTATTATGGCCGGCGGCTCGGGCGCGCAATTAACACAGACCAGTGGGAGCGAGGCAGGCTGCGGTCAAAAGCTATCTTGCCTCCCGGTGAGCCTGCGCGGCGGACTTCTGCCATTCCTACCATCATTTCACACAGCTACTCGCATGCCTCCCTGTCAATACGTACACATGCACGCACGCCTCCCGGTATGCCTGCACGACGGATTGCTCGCATGCGTCCCGTCAACTCACGCCCGCTCGCACGGTCATGAGGCGTGTGGCAACACATACATTTTTTGGTTTACTTTCTGCCGCTTTACTGCTTAACTGAAGCATGGCACGGTTAAATAGCTCATACCGTATTCAATATGAACCGTTTGCATTAAAGAAATGCACAAATCCTGTGTTGAACAACTCGCATGCTTCCCGGTGAGCCTCTCGGTGAGCCGGCGCACCAGACTGTGCTTGCATGGCTCCCGTTCAGTCAAGCAGCTGTCCGCACGACACCTCCTATAGCCATTAAAACAAAGACATGTGGCGTCACGTAAATGGTTAACAGAACGCACATGATTTGAATTATACAAACGTTTGAGATATTAAAATGCAGCTATTTTTTCAAAAAACCTTTGTTGGCTGTTATTGAGTGTGCCTTCTCTCAAAATGGACACAAAAAGTACCACAACATGTCGGGTGCCATTCCATGATAGAATGCCAAGTTTCGTGAATTTTAGACGAGTTTTGTATTTACTAGAATTTAAAAATAAAGTATCTCAATGTTTTGACGGCAATCAACAGTGCCCTGGTGTTTGAAATCCATTCCCATTTCTTGCATGAGACCTAAGCATGCACCCAAGGACACAGATTTGATTTTCCAACCAATTTATATGCACTGGAGCATGTTGAAAGTGCAACTATCCCTGGGTGGTTTTGTAACTCCTAACGACATATAGCTCATTGGGCTAATGCTATTTCAAGATAAATATTTTAGGAAAGCTCAATGATTGGCATGGCATGGATTAGAAAGTGGACCCCTCAAAATGCTAAGGGCAAAAGATTGGCTCAAGCTCAAAGCACAAGACTCTACATTTTACTTTTAGTGATCCAAGATCACATTGAGTCCAAAGGAAAAGCCAATACTATTAAAAGGGGATGAGGTGTTGCTTAATGAGTTTATTGCTCAAAATGCTTAGTGATATGCTCCAAAGACCCTCAACTACTTTCTCATATCCACATATGTCCCAAACCAAAAGTCAAACTCGGCCCCACCGAAGTTTCCTATCCGGCGCCACCGAGTTCACTTGACATAGCCACTACCACAAACCCTAGTCACTTCAGTCTCACCGATAGGGATCTCGGTCTCACTGAGATGGGATTGCAAACTCTTTGTTTCCCTTCTTAACGTTTCTCTCCAACCGAGATGAGCGATCGGTCCCACCGAGATTGCAATGCTAAGTCTCTGTTTCCTGTTCGTAACATTTCGGTCTAACCGAGATGAGCGAATCGGTCCTATCGAGTTTGCCTGACCAACTCTCTGTTTGTCTATTACCAAAATCGGTTCCACCGAGTTTGTGTAATCGGTCTCACCGAGATTACGTTATGCCTTAACCCTAATGGAATCGGTCCCACCGAGTTGACATGTCGGTCCCACCGAAAATCCTAACGTTCACATTTTGAACTAAATCGGTATGACCGAGTTCTATAATTCGGTCTCACTGAGTTTGGTGATTTGTGTGTAACGGTTAGATTTTGTGTGGAGGCTATATATACCCCCACCCACTCTTCATTCATGGAGAGAGCCATCAGAATATGCCTACACTTCCAACATACATTTTCTAAGAGAGAACCACCTACACTTGTGTTGAGGTCAAGGTATCCCATTCCAACCACATAAATCTTGACCTCTAGCCTTCCCCAAGTTGCTTTCCACTCGAATCATCTTTCTACCAAATCCAATCCTATGAGAGAGAGCTGAGTGTTGGGGAGACTATCCTTTGAAGCACAAGAGCAAGGAGTTCATCATCAACACACCATCTATTACCTTTTGAAGAGTGGTGTCTCCTAGATTGGTTAGGTGTCACTTGGGAGCCTCGTCAAGATTGTGGAGTTGAACCAAGGAGTTTGTACGGGCAAGGAGATCGCCTACTTCGTGAAGATCTACCCTAGTAAGGCAAGTCCTTCGTGGGTGATCGCCATGGTGGGATAGACAAGGTTGCTTCTTCATGGACCTTTCGTGGGTGGAGCCCTCCGTGGACTCGCGCAACCATTGCCCTTTGTGGGTTGAAGTCTTCATCAACGTGGATGTACGATAGCACCACCTATCGGAACCACGACAAAAATCTCCGTGTCTACATTGTGTTTGCTCCCTCCAAACTCCTCCCTTTACCTTCATATGCAATTGTTTTACATTTAGCTGCTATACTCTTAGAATTGCATGTGTAGGTTGATTACTTGATTTGTGCTAAGTTGCTAAAATCTTCCAAGACTTAAAATTGGGAAAAGGCTAGATTTTTATTTGGTCAAGTAGTCTAATCACCCCCTTCTAGACATACTTTCGATCCTACAAGTGGTATCAGAGCTTTGGTCTCCATTTGCCTTGATTTCCATAGCTTTTGGTGATCATAGCCTTGGTTTCACAACCTAGGAGAGTATGGCGTCTAGTGAGGGAAATTACCACCATAGAGGTCCTTACTTTGATGGTACTAATTTTGCTAGTTGGAAGTGTCGTGGGTTTGTCACGGCAGATGTCCTTGTGAAAGGACTTAGTCGTGGAGCCATCACAACGAGTTAGCTTAAAGGGGTTAAACTGGACAAGGGGACACGGGGAGTTTATACTAGTTTGGCCCCTTCGATGAAGGTAAAAGCCTATGTCTAGTTGTGATTGGTATTGCTAGGGTTTCGATGACCAGGGAGCGAATCCGCTTTGACTGGCCCTCGAGTTGTTGTTTTTCTATCCTCAAATCATGGACGGGTCATCCCTTTATATACATAGGTTGACGCCCGCCGGTTTACATAGTCCCGAGGCCGGATCATAGAGGTGTCCGGCTCGGTCTCTATTCCCCTAACTTACAATACAAGTTTACATGATAAAGTCAGTTCACATCTACAGGCTTTAATCCGTCTTTGGGCCTTGGGCCTTCTTAAAGCGCCAGTATCTTCTCATCTTCATGGGCTTCAATCTTCATGGAGCTAATCCGGCCATGCCTAGCCGGTTTACCTCCAGTAACTATATCCCAAACATTAGGCCCTAGATTGATTTGAACCTGTTCATATCAATCTCCAATACTTAGAAAAATTCTTGCTCTGGCACCTTTGTATAAATCTGGTAAATCGCCGTGACGTCATCCTTTAAATCCGCAGCCAATCGTTATGATGTCATCTACCCGTTGAAGCCGAAGATGCTCTTCATTAATGAACGTTTTGACCCTCGAGGTGTCATCCTTATTAACTATCCATTTCCAGCTCCTCGATTTACGCACCTATCACTTATCAGCTCACCTTATAAATAAGATCACGGGCCCTTCTCTTTATCCCTTTCGTCTCCGCTTCCCTCTTCTTCCTCCTTGCGACCTCTCTATCCTTGAGCGCCGCCGCCGCTACCGAGCTTTGCCACCGTTCCTCCGCCGGCCGCTGCATCAACCTGGTTGTACCAGAAAACTGCGGTGCTCCTTTGTTGCTTCATCCTCTGTGAGTCTTTCCCTTTCCCCCATTGTAGATCTGTTGAAGGCTCATTCGTTCTTTCACAGTTTATCGAAGTTCATCGGGGCTCCAGTACGGCTCTGTTCCTCCTCTTCTATGGATTTAAAAACTTCGCACTTGATATATTGCACGTAAATAACTTAATTTCCGCTACCAGAACAAACCTTTTGTACTCAAAAACCAATCTGAAGCATTACGAACTGTTGTGGGTCCAACCCTTGTTAGGTCAAAATATTTTTGCTTTCCTGTCTTCAGTAGATTCAAAATTTCCATGCCCTCTTGCGGAATATGTTTCTCCTTACTTAGTCATTTTACCTTGGGTCTGTATCCTCTTTACCATGTAGGCGGTTTACCCTTGTAAAAACAATCTATCTCATACCATTAGTCCCCTGGTAAACCGGGAAACCCCCTTTACATTCATTGTAACAGTCCGGTTTAACAACACATGTATACCCTTGATATGACCTTGTCATTATTGTATCAGTCTCCGGTTTACGCAATTTCACATATCTGTATATCTTTATTCCATTGCATCTTGCGTACCACCATGAATGATTTGTAAACCGACATTTCTTTTTCAGCTTTTCGTTTCACAATGGCCAAACAGTTTTACGCTTGCAACTGGGCTCCTTCCCAGGTCACCGAAGAACAGTTGAACGGAATGGTCAAAATCGGCACCTTGCCCAAGAAAACTGAAATTCGACGGCGAGTTCCAGGAACAGAGAATCCTCCTACCCCGAGGCAGGGTGAGGTAGTGGTCTTTGTCGACCACACAGGCCATGGTTTCAAACCGCCCGGGTCGAAGTTTTTCCAAGATGTGCTTGCCAGTTTCCAACTCCATCCTCAAGATATCGGACCCAACTCGGTGTCCAATCTATGCAACTTCCAAGTCTTCTGTGAAGTGTACTTAGAAGAAGAACCAACTACTGAGCTGTTCCGGGACTTTTTTCATCTGAACCGGTGTACAGAATTTGTAAATGGTCCCAACATTGAACTTGGTCGTGTCTCTGTTCAAAAGCGGAAAGAAGTTGAATTCCTCATGCCAAACTGCACAGTCACCCTAAGGAATGGAACCAGACTTGGTTCTACTGCATAGATACCTCTCCTGAAGATGAGAACCCTCTTCCAGGCTATCGTGATCACCGGCTTTCCAACACTCATCCATTGCCGCAATGTTTAAGTTCTGCGGAACGGGCCAAATATGCCCCTCAACTCGCCAAGCTCTGGGACTTTATGACCAACGGTTTATCAGGCGTTGATTTTGTGCATTGCTGGATATCTTGGAGCATCTTGCCACTAAGCCACCGCCCTGGTTTAATGTGTGAGTACACCGGTGAATTAGAAGACCCCCAACACCACATCAACATTCATTTAACCGATGAAGAGGTCACTGAAGGCGTTAAGAAAATTTTGAATGAATCAGAATCAGTCTGTCGCCAAACCGGCTTGAACCCCTTCTACACTCAAAATAAACCGCCTGCTGTAAGCACTATGCTTCCTTTTTATCTTTGATATCTTTAAATTGTTCAACTTGTAAACCTTCTTCTGTTTGTGTATAAACAGGGTGATGATCCCTTCTGGAAGCGGAAATCCGCAGATAAAGCAGCAAAGCCATCCCATCCCAAAACCAAAGCCGTCAAGCGAACCTCAACGCGGAAAACAGCCGAATGTATCAACATGGAACTTGATGAAGATGCAGAGGAACCGGAAGTTGAGGTAGAACTTGACTCCCTTGGCTCCCTTTTCATGCATCTCATTAACAATGATCTTTATCAGGAGGATGTAGAAGGCAGCCAGGCTGATGATGTAGAGGTAATTACACTTTCCTCCGGTTCAGACTCTATGCCAACACAAAAAACCCGTCAAGCGGCCCGGAAAGTAAGCTTTTCTCATCCTCTTGCTTACTTGGATCCAACATTTATTTTGAAGACGCAGCAACATGAAGCTCGCCGGACAACCCGGCACAGCGGCCAACAGATCACTTCGGCCGGTTTACCTGATACCCCGGTTCGAAAGCGCCGATATGAGGTCTCCCCCACTTATGAAAATTCTTATCCCAAGGCAGGTTATTTCAGACAACCTCTTAATCCGTCTGATTCAAATTATCAAGTGACACCTCCCTCATCCTCTGGCGAGTCAACAACAACCCAACTCCCTCCTCTCAAAACTGTAGCTGGGTAAGTACTCAAACCCTTTCTTCTAATGTTTTACATATTTTGAGTAATATGCTAAATTTTCACCTCTTTTATTTTTGTTTGCAAAGCCAAAGCCAGACCCAGCAAAAAAGCTCAGGTGAACAATCCATCTGAAAACCAGGTGGTTCTTGAACAGGAGCAAACAGATGAACCGGAGGGTCCCCATCCTGACGCTACCTTTGATGAGCCACCCCCTCAAGACCGGAATATCAATGAACAAACTAAAGCTGATACTGCTGTTCCTGATACTGAACCGGCAGCTCCAATCCAGGCTAGTCCGGTGACAGTTACTAGCACTCCACCATCACCCACAAAAAGTACTGGAGGCCCAGGAGATGATGTTATCATTACTGACATGGGCCACAACTCTGCTGGCCATCCTGTAATCTTGGCCAAACATAGCACCAAAGAAGAGCATGCTGCCATGGAGAAGGGGAAATGGAGCACTGATTTGTCAAGTTATGCTCATCTCAGCGCTGAAGATCTTCATTCCGGTTTTTTAGACCGTCTGCACTCAAACCGAGATTATGGGGCCGGTTTGGTGAACTTGATGAAGGAACGCTATGAGGTATTTTCATCTCCCTTTATTTCTTGATTCCAAAGTTGAAACACTAGCCCAAGTAGCCCCAAGGGCCGGTTTAGCTTTGCGAGGTAATCCGAGACTTTGTAATACTTTAATCCTCTCTTGCTGACCCTCAATATGTCAGGTCCTTAGTGAAAACAAAACCGATACTTTACCAATGTAGTTATGTAGGTTTCATCAGTGTAGCCCCCAAAGGCCGGTTTAGCTTTGCGAGGTAATCCGGGTCTTGAATCCATGCGTCAGTTTTGAACAGATGTACATTAGCCCCCAAGTGTCAAGGATAATGCTTGCATTGTTCTTGAGACTTAGAAAAGATGTATTGATAATAGAGAAAATCGGCATTAGCCCCCAAGTACGAAGTGCATAACTTGTTATATGCTTAGTACTTAGAAAATACATATCCTGTTGTTGACATATCTTCGCTGTTACATGCCGAGCTAAGAAATAGAGATGCCCGAACCGCTGACCTGCAAGAGAACATGAAGTCCCAACAAGCAGAGACTGTGAAAGCCAAGGAGGAGCTGACCAATGCCCTGACAGCTATGGAAAAGCTAAAGGAGACTTTTAACAAGGAGCATGCTGACTAGGAAACCGAAAAGGCCGGTTTAACCAAAAGAGCTGAGGATGCCGAAGCAGCCCTGAAGCCAGTTGTAGATGAACTAACTGGTTTGAAGTGGCAAATCAACACCATGACGTCCTTGTATTTGGTAAGTATCTCCTTATGCTGTTTGTCCAATTCATGAGATCTTATTGTTTACCAGTTTGGCTGATATTAAACCATGATAGGCACTCGCATTACTCATCTGGGCTCTGATATGTAGATGAAGCTTAACGTGGCTTACACCTTAATAGAACAGCTTTACTCTGGATCCCAGCGTGCTATATGCACTGCAGCCTACAATAAACCGGCACCAACACTGATAAAAGAAACCCTTGAGAAGCTGGCCATGCTACCAGTCGGATTATTAAACTGAAGAAGGCGGCCACAAGAGCAGGAGCGCTGACCGCACTAATCCGGGCCAAAGCATGGATTCCGGATCTTGAAGCGGATGACATCATTAAAGGATATCCAGGTGTGAAGGAGGACAGTTCAAGCTTCAACAATGATGATCTCCGAAGGCTGACAAAGGAGATGCGGCCAATAGCCAGCAAACCGGCAGAAGACACAGACTTATCTCATTTCCAGCCGGCTTACGACACTGAAGGGAAAATACAGCCTGCCGAAATCCATGAGGTCGAAGAACTTGTGCCTCCAATCCGTAAGCATACTTATGCTTTTGACATTAACCCCTCCATCCTTATCCATGAAGAAGCCGTGTTTCGAGCTTTAACCGGAATCGATTGGTCAACAGTTGATTTCCAGTGCCTGGGGAGGGATGAAGAAGAAGTGATTGCACCAAATGATCCTCAACTGTCAAGCCATCCAGACGAAGCATCTTAAACCGGCAGCCGGTTTACCAGCTACTGTGTGCCACTGCTTTGAAACAATTATTCAATTGCAGCCGTTTTGAAGCTTCTTGTAATAGGATAGCAAAAACCCCATTATCTGTCATGCCCTCGAGCATGTTTATGTTGCTTTGACATGTGGAAAACTTGTTTCACTTTTTGGGATCTATTTATGCATAGCCCATGATGATTTGTGTTCCTGGATACAAGAACTTGAAAGTGTCATAGTGGTTTACCACTGGACGGGTCATGATGTCCAAAAATATACAATACTTGGATGGATAATCAAAGTTTGTATTAAAAATAACATCTGCAACATACCTCGTTGGCTGACCAACTGCTTGTATGGTAAAGGTGAAAACACCAATCCGGAGCATTGGTAACTCCTAGCCCTCTTACCATTGCATGTAGAAATCATATTGGGCTAAAAAGCCGTTGAGTTGTTTGTATAAGAATGGTGATATCTAGTCAAAACCAGACCGGGGCAGTTTGCTACCGGTTTAGAATTTGATCATGTACTGACAACTAAGCGTTGAAAGTCAAGCCAGGTTGTAATGAACACCGGTTTGTCAGAAAAATGTTTATAAATCCCTATCATAAAAATAGCAAAAATACAAGAAATATGCAAGGCTTTTCATGGCTGCCAGGCCCTAAATCAAGGCTTTTCATGGGCTGCCAGACCACTGAGTTAAACCATTTTACAAAGCCTTTTTAAGATGGACCTCAATCTTTAACCAATCACCGATTTAACTTTGACAAGTTTAGGGTCCATGGGATTGACTTGTCAAATGTTCGATGGGTCATACCAGGTTTACTTGGATGGAGTGACTTACTTAAAGAGGCAGGATAACTCAGGGTTTTAGGTGAATACACCTGGCTTCCAAGCCTAGCTTGATAGCCTATTACAAGGGTTCAAAACTCATTGTTCTTTGAGAAGCAAAGAGCCCCCAGGTAATGTGTGAGCTGTGCTCGGTGGCTACCTATGTTTGAGTTGTGCTTAATGCAACAGACTCTCTTTGGCTCCACATAATTTCCTTTTGGCTTAACGCCTATCAAGAGGTGTAGCTATGGTGTGACAACAACCAAGCCCCCTAGTGATATCCCTTTGTGGTGTTAAACCGATCAAGAGGTGTAGCTATGGTTTAGATACGACCAAGCCCCCTAGTGATTTTGTTTATATCCGTGTGGCCGCAGAGGCCAGTTTAACAAAACTCCGCTTTGTCAGTAGAAACTCTTGTTGGCTCACACACGATGTAAAAAGAATAGAGACCCCGCTTTGTTCGAGGTTCCGGTTTATTATATAATATATACATTGTCATAAATATGTACATAGAAAGAGCCTGTGGCTCAAGTATAGTAAGGCCGAAGAAGAGCTATATTCCACGGCCTCTTGGTTTCCTCCTTTGATTTACGTGAGTCTTTGTGCTCTCGAACATCAATGAGGTAGTATGACCCGTTGTGCAGATTCTTGCTGACCACAAAAGGTCCTTCCTAAGGTGGGGATAATTTATGCATATCAGTCTGATCCTAGATGAGGCGGAGCACCAGAGCGGCTGTGATAACGTCAAAGATCTTGTTGATAAATCGCCGAACGTGCTGCTGCGAGATCACGCTTCTCATCTAACAGGTCCAGTGAATCCTGATGTGCCTTCTCATTATCAGCTTCAACATAAGCTGCCACACGGAGCGAGTCATGACGGATGTCACTAGGAAGAACCGCCTCTGCTCCATAAACCATGAAGAAAGGTGTGTAACCCATAGATCTGTTAGGTGTGGTGTTGATGCTCCATAACACAGAAGGTAATTCCTCCACCCAGCAACCCGGTGTCCGCTTCAAAGGAACCATAAGCCAGGGTTTAATACCTCGCAAAATTTCTTGATTTGCCCTCTCCGCTTGACCATTAGATTGGGGGTGAGCCACCGATGCTATATCAAGCCAGATGTGCTCACGTTGGCAAAATTCCTCCATCTCTCCCTTTGACAGATTAGTACCATTATCAGTTATAATACTGTCTGGAAAGCCAAACCGGAATATCACCTTTTTGATGAACTGAACCGCCGTGGCCGCATCACACTTACTGACCGGCTCTGCTTCCACCCATTTGGTGAACTTGTCAACTGCCACTAATAAGTGGGTCTTTTTGTCCTTGGATCGCTTGAAGGGTCCAACCATATCAAGCCCCCAAGTCGCAAACGGCCAAGTTATTGGAATCATCCTCAACTCCTGAGCCGGAATATGAGCACGGCATGCGAATTTTTGACAACCGTCACATCTTTTGACTAAATCCTCTGCATCAACGTGAGCTGTTAACCAATAAAAACCATGGTGAAAAGCTTTAGCTACCGAAGACTTTGAACCGGCATGGTGACCACAATCCCCTTCATGGATTTCTCGCAAAATCTCACAACCCTCTTGACGAGAGACACAACGCTGAACTGCCCCTGAGACGCTGTAACGATGTAACTCTCCGTTGATTATGGTCATCGACTTGGAACGCCGGATTATCTGCCGGGCCGAGGTTTCATCCTCCGGTAACTCGCCCCGGCTCATGTAAGCCAGGTATGGGATTGTCCAATCCGGTATGACATGCAAAGCTACCACCAATTGAGCCTCTGGATCAGGAATAGCCAACTCCTCCTCTGTTGGTACCTTGACCGACGGATTATGCAGCACGTCAAGGAAGACATTTGGTGGGACTGGTTTATGCTGAGAACCAAGGCGGCTTAAAGCGTCCGCTGCTTCATTCTTTCGCCAGTCTATATGGTCAACTTGATAACCCTTGAAATGGCCAGCCACCATGTCTACCTCTCGTCGGTATGCCGCCATGACTGGGTCTTTTGAATCCCAAGTGCCAGACACCTGTTGAGCCACCAGATCCGAGTCACCAAAGCACTTAACCCGGCTTAAGTTCATCTCCTTTGCCATCCGAAGACCGTGGAGCAAGGCCTCGTATGCAGCTGCATTGTTAGTACAAGGGAACATTAAACGGAGGACATGTTGGGGAACGTAGCAGAATTTTAAAATTTTCTACGCATCACCAAGATCAATCTATGGAGTCATCTAGCAATGAGGGAGAGAGGAGTGCATCTACATACCCTTGTAGATCGCGCGCGGAAGCGTTCAAGAGAACGGGGTTGATGGAGTCGTACTCGACGTGATTCAAATCACCGATGACCAAGTGCCGAACGGAAAACACCTCCGCGTTCAACACACGTACGATTGGGAAGACGTCTCCTCCAACTTTATCCAGCAAGGGGGAAGGAGAGGTTGATGTAGATCCAGCAGCACGACGGCGTGGTGGTGGAAGCAACGGTGATCTCGGCAGGGCTTCGCCAAGCGCTGGGAGACAGAGGAGTGTCACGGGAGGGAGAGGGAGAGGCCAGGGGCTTGGGTGCGCAGCCCTCCCTCCCCCACTATATATAGGGTGCCTAGGGGGGGGCACCGGCCCTAGGAGATCCAATCTCCTAGGGGGCGGCGGCCAAAGGGGGTGCCTTGCCCCCCAAGGCAAGGGTGGCGCCCCCACCCCTAGGGTTTCCAACCCTAGGCGCAGGGGAGGCCCAAGGGGGGAGCTCCAGCCCACTAGGGGCTGGTTCCCCTCCCACTTCAGCCCATGGGGCCCTCCGGGATAGGTGGCCCCACCCGGTGGACCCCCGGGACCCTTCTGGTGGTCCCGGTACAATACCGGTGACCCCCGAAACCTTCCCGATGGCCGAAACTGGACTTCCTATATATGAATCTTTACCTCCGGACCATTCCGGAACTCCTCGTGACGTCCGGGATCTCATCCGGGACTCTGGACAACTTTCGGGTTACCATGTGCTAATATCTCTACAACCCTAGCGTCACCGAACCTTAAGTGTGTAGACCCTACAGGTTCGGGAGACATGCAGACATGACCGAGAAGCCTCTCTGGTCAATAACCAACAGCGGGATCTGGATACGCATGTTGGCTCCCACATGCTCCACGATGATCTCATCGGATGAACCACGATGTCGAGGATTCAATCAATCCGTATACAATTCCCTTTGTCAATCGGTACGTTACTTGCCCGAGACTCGATCGTCAGTATCCCAATACCTTGTTCAGTCTCGTTACCGGCAAGTCACTTTACTCATACCGTAATGCATGATCCCGTGATCAACCACTTGATCAAATTGATATCATTATGATGATGCATTACCGAGTGGGCCCAGAGATACCTCTCCGTCATACGGAGTGACAAATCCCAGTGTCGATTCGTGCCAACCCAACAGACACTTTCAGAGATACCTGTAATGTACCTTTATAGTCACCCAGTTACGTTGTGACGTTTGGCACACCCAAGGTACTCCTACGGTATCCGGGAGTTGCACAATCTCATGGTCTAAGGAAATGATACTTGACATTCAGAAAAGCTACAGCAAACGAACTACACGATCTTTGAGCTAAGCTTAGGATTGGGTCTTGTCCATCACATCATTCTCCTAATGATGTGATCCCGTTATCAATGACATCTAATGTCCATAGTCAGGAAACCATGACTATCCTTTGATCAACGAGCTAGTCAACTAGAGGCTCACTAGGGACGTGTTGTGGTCTATGTATTCACACATGTATTACGATTTCCGGATAACACAATTATAGCATGAACAATAGACAATTATCATGAACAAAGAAATATAATAATAACCATTTTATTATTGCCTCTAGGGCATATTTCCAACAGGACATAACAAAACTTGTCACCTCGTGGGGAAGTTAGTATGACTCCAGCCCCCGAGCCCTCCAACTGTCTGGATCCATCAAAGTGAATAGTCCAATACGTGTTATCTGGCTTTTCCTCTGGTGCTTGCAACTCTGTCCAATCATTGATGAAATCCACGAGCGCTTGTGATTTAATTGTTGTGCGAGGTGTGTATTTGAGCCCGTGAGGTCCAAGCTCAATAGCCCACTTAGCAATCCGGCCAGTTGCTTCTTTGTTTTGAATGATATCTCCTAGAGGGGTTGAACTGACCACTGTGATAGGATGACCCTGAAAATAATGTTTGAGCTTCCGGCTTGCCATAAACACTCCATACACCAGCTTCTGCGAATGTGGATACCTCTGCTTTGATTCAATGAGCACCTCACTGATATAATAAACCGGCCGTTGAACTGGATATTCCTTTCCAGCTTCCTTGCGCTCCACCACAATAGCCACGCTAACAGCTCAGGCATTAGCGGCCACATACATCAATAACGTCTCTTTATCGATCGGGGCTGCAAGCACAGGCGGTTCAGCTAACTGCCTCTTCAGATCCTCAAACGCTTTATCAGCCGCCTCGCTCCAGACAAAATCATCTATTTTCTTTAGCATCTAATATAAATGGATAGCCTTCTCCCCAAGATGACTGATAAACCGGCTCAAATCCGCAATCCGGCCGGCCAAACGTTGAACGTTATTGATACACGCCGGTTTAGCCAAAGATGTAATTGCTAAGATTTTTTCCGGATTAGCCTCAATGCCTCCGTTTGACACCAGAAAACCCAAGAGTTTGCCTGTCGGGACACCAAAGACACACTTTTCCAGATTGAGCATCATCTTGTAAACCCGGAGGTTGTCAAAGGTTTCTCTCAAATCATCTATCAATGTTTCCTCCTTCCTGGACTTTATCACAATATCATCCACATATGCATGAACATTGTGCCCAATCTGCTTATGAAGACAATTCTGAACACAACATTGATAAGTCGCCTGGGCACTCTTGATCCCAAAGGGCATGGAGACATAGCAGAAGGCTCCAAAAGGAGTTATAAAAGTTGTCTTCTCCTGGTCCTTAACTGCCATTTTGATCTGATGATAACCGGAATAAGCGTCCAGAAAACACAAACGGTCACAACCTGCCGTAGCATCAATAATCTGATCAATACGAGGGAGGGCAAAGGGATCTGCAGGGCAAGCCTTGTTCAAATATGTGTAATCTACATACATACGCCAAGTGCCATTTTTCTTAAGAACCAGCACCGGATTAGCCAACCACTCCGGGTGAAAGACCTCCACGATAAACCCTGCGGCCAACAACCGAGCTACCTCTTCACCAATAGCCTTGCGCCTTTCTTCATTGAAGCGGCGGAGAAACTGTCGGACCGGTTTAAACATAGGATCAATGTTAAGTGTGTGCTCAGCGAGTTTCCTCGGTACACCTGGCATGTCAGAAGGTTTCCATGCAAAGATGTCCCAGTTCTCACAGATGAACTCGATGAGCGCGCTTTCCTATTTGGGATCCAGGTTAGCGTTGATGCTGAACTACTTGGATGAATCACCAGGAACAAAATCAACCATCTTAGTATCTATGGCCGATTTAAATTTCAACGCCGGATCGTGTTCCATAGTTGGCTTTTTCAAAGAAGTCATATCTGCCGAATCAATATCTTTATAAAACTTCAGCTCCTCCGTGGCACAAACCGACTCAGCATAAGCCGCATCACCTTCCTCATATTCTAAAGCGATCTTCCTGCTCCCATGTACTGTGATGGTCCCCTTATGACCTGGCATTTTAAGCTGTAGATAAACATAACACGGCCTCGCCATGAACTTAGCGTAAGCCGGTCGCCCAAACAAAGCGTGATACTGACTTTTGATTTTTACCACCTCAAAAGTCAATGTTTCTGATCTTGAATCATGATCATCTCCAGAAGCCACCTCTAAGACTATCTTGCCCACTGGATATGCAGACTTACCAGGCAGCACACCATGGAAAATGGTGTTTGACGGTTTAAGATTCTTATCTATCAACCCCATATGACGGAAGGTATCATAATATAGAATTTTAATACTACTTCCCCCATCCATGAGTACCTTAGTGAACTTATATCCCCCAACTTGAGGGGCCACCACTAAGGCCAGATGACCCGGATTGTCAACTCGGGGCAGGTGATCCTCTCTACTCCATAAAATGGGTTGCTCAGACCAGCGCAAATACTGAGGCACCGCTGGTTCAACAGAGTTCACCGCCCTCTTGTGAAACTTCTGATCACACTTACACAAGCTAGTAGTGAAGACATGATATTGCCCACCATTTAACTGCTTAGGATTGCTCTGATAACCCGACTGCTGCTCCTGGTGGTTCCCCTGATGGTTGTAACCTCCCTGGTTGCCCTGGTTCCCTTGATTGCTGTGTCCGGTTTGATTGCCCTGAAATCCTGAACCAGAGCTGTCGCCTCCGTAACCCGGCCCGTGGAAACCACCTCCTGAACCATCGGGCGGGCCATTATCGTACTGAAACATATTGGAGTTCTTGAAATCTCGCATGATATAACAATCCTTCCAAAGATGCGATGCTAGCTTCTCCTTTGATCCATGCTTTGGACATGGTTGATTTAACAGGCGCTCCAAATTGGGGCCTGAACCTCCGCCCCTTTGGGGCTGCTTGCCCTTACGGCGCTGACCATTCTCCTAAGCATTGGTGTTAGCCACAAAGTCCAAACTGTTGTTGGCCTTGTGCTTACCATTATTCCCATGGCCTGCTGGATTATGCTGCTGACCCTTGGTGTTGCCGTTCTTTTTACCTTTCCCCGGTTTGTCCTCCTCTGAGTCAGGGTCTTTGGTATTATCTGAATCGGCATACTTAACCAAAGCGGCCATAAGCATTGACATATCATTGTAGTGACGTTTGAGCCTTCCTAACTTCTGTTTGAGCGGCAGAAAACGGCAATTGCCCTCCAAGGTTAGCACTGCGGTATCTGCATTGATACGATCCGATGAATGCAAAATAGCTGAGACCCGCTTTACCCAATGGGTCGTGGACACCCCATCCTCTTGGACACAGGCGGCCAGATCCACAATTGACATGGGCTGCTTACAAGTATCTTTGAAGTTCTGGATAAACCGGTGCTTCAATTCGGCCCATGATCCAACAGACTTAGTTGGTAAGCTCTTCAACCAAGTACATGTTGGGGAACGTAGTAATTTCAAAAATTTCCTACGCACACGCAAGATCATGGTGATGCATAGCAACAAGAGGGGAGAGTATTGTCCACGTACCCTCGTAGACCAAAAGAGGAAGCGTTAGCACAACGCGGTTGATGTAGTCGTACATCTTCACGATCCGACCGATCAAGTACCGAACGCATGGCACCTCCGAGTTCTGCACACGTTCAACTCGATGACGTCCCTCGAACTCCAATCCAGCCGAGTGTTGAGGGAGAGTTTCATCAGCACGACGGCGTGGTGACGATGATGATGTTCTACCGACGCAAGGCTTCGCCTAAGCACCGCTACGATATGATCGAGGTGGATTATGGTGGAAGGGGGCACCGCACACGGCTAAGAGATCAAGAGATCAATTGTTGTGTCTATGGGGTGCCCCCTGACCATGTATATAAAGGAGTGGAGGAGGAGGGGGCCGACCAAGAGGAGGAGGCGCACCCAAGGGGGGGCAATCCTACTCCAAGTAGGTTTTACCCCCTTTCCTATTCCAACTAGGAGAAGGGGGAAGGAGGAGGTGGAGAGAAGGAAGGAGAAGGGGGGCCGCGCCCCCTTCCCTTTCCCAATTCGGATTGGGGCAAGGGGGGCTGCACGCCACCTCCTGCTGCCTCTCCTCTTCCACTACTTTGGGCCCATGAGGCCCAATAACCCCCCCCCCCGGGGGGGGGTGTTCCGGTAACCCCTCGGTACTCCGGTATATATCCGATAACCCCCGGAACCATTCCGGTGTCTGAATATAGTCGTCCAATATATCAATCTTCATGTCTCGACCATTTCGGGACTCCTCGTCATGTCCACGATCTCATCCGGGACTCCGAACTCCTTCGGTACATCAAAATACATAAACTTATAATATAACCGTCATCGAACTTTAAGCGTGCGGACCCTACGGGTTCGAGAACTATGTAGACATGACCGAGACACGTCTCCGGTCAATAACCAATAGCGGAACCTGGATTCTCATATTGGCTCCTACATATTCTACGAAGATCTTTATCGGTCAAACCGCATAACAACATACGTTGTTCCCTTTGTCATCGGTATGTTACTTGCCCGAGATTTGATCATCGGTATCTCAATACCTAGTTCAATCTCGTTACCGGCAAGTCTCTTTACTCATTCCATAACACATCATCCCGCAACTAACTCATTAGTTGCAATGCTTGTAGTGATGTGCATTACCGAGTGGGCCCAGAGATACCTCTCCGACAATCGGAGTGACAAATCCTAATCTCGAAATACGCCAACCCAACAAGTACCTTCGGAGACACCTGTAGAGCACCTTTATAATCACCCAGTTACGTTGTGACATTTGGTAGAACACAAAGTGTTCCTCCGGTAAACGGGTGTTGCATAATCTCATAGTCATAGGAACATGTATAAGTCATGAAGAAAGCAATAGCAACAAACTAAACGATCAAGTGCTATGCTAACGGAATGGGTCAAGTCAATCACATCATTCTCTAATGATGTGACCCCGTTAATCAAATGACAACTCATGTCTATGGCTAGGAAACTTAACAATCTTTGATTCAACAGGCTAGTCAAGTAGAGGCATACTAGTGACACTCTGTTTGTCTATGTATTCACACATGTATTATGTTTCCGGTTAATACAATTCTAGCATGAATAATAAACATTTATCATGATATAAGGAAATAAATAATAACTTTATTATTGCCTCTAGGGCATATTTCCTTCAGTACGAGCTGTTCCTTCCAACATCATGGGGAAGTATTTATCACATACTGCTTCATCCACATCTAAAATCTCCATTGCCATCTCGTAGCTTTCAACCCATGCCTCTGGTTGCAGATCGGCGGTGTAATTGGGTACCTTACGAGGTCCTTTGAAATCCTTGGGCAGTCGCACATTACGCAAAGCGAGGGTGAGACACGACACCCCTAAGGAACTAAATACCACACCTGGCTCTACTGAAGCGGTAGGGTGAACCGGAGTAGGTTGACGGGCTCCGTGCAGAGCTGCTAACTCGGCCTCTCGACGTGCGCGACCATGATCCACCACATCCTGCGCATTAGCACCTCCCCCTGCTGGGTTGTGCCCTCGCGGCGAGTTACAGCGACGTGCACTGCTTGACACGGCCGGTTCATCCTCAACGTGCCTGCTGTAGCTCCGGCTTGGACGGGGGGTGGAAGGAATCCTCTCACGACTGTGCGAATAAGCATGCTGCTGGTTTAGAGCCGTTTCAAGGAGATCTCGGGCCCGTTGTGCCTCAATCGCAACTGGTGATTCACCGTCGGTTGGGAGGGCTGCCAACCGTGAAGCGGCGGCCACAATGTTGTCCAACGGGTTGGAGTAATGCCCGGGGGGTGTTGGAACATACTGTGGCACAATGTTGTTCTGACGAGGCGGGTCCATCATGCGCGGCTGAACCGGCGCTCCTATTCCTGGCGCCTCCGTCCGGTTTAATATTGGCTGGTTACTAGTTCCTGCTCCTGGCGCACGCCGTCCCGTACTTCTAGCCGGCGGAGGCCAACCGCTGACCTCCATGATCGCAGGTAATCATGACCCGTATTGCATGCAGGGACTTGTCCAGTCAGTGCAGTTGCCGAGGCACCATGGGGAACTGGAGACGCCCACGTCTAATCAACCGCCACGCGGCGCCCAAGGCCACAGGCTGTTAGGGCCTGCGGTGCTTCGCTCTTGCCCTTCTGCCTCCCTGCACGGCCAAGTCCGGGTGCGCCTTGGGCCCGGGGGCTACTGTCGGCATTCTGGGAACGGGGGTCCCCAGACTTGCCTGCTTGCGGCCTGCGGCGTGGCTCAAAGGGGGGCCCAGCACGACCCATCTTCACCAACACAAACCCAAGACCCTCGCGAGGGTCCAAGCCTCGCGAGGCGGACGACGCGAAGCTTCCTCAGGCACGGCCTCGTCAGGCTGGCTCACGATGAGGCGGAGAGATCAAGGCGGGGTACCTCACGAGGTGCCTATGAAGCAAGCCATGACAACTCAGGGCGCCAGGTGGGTGCCAGCCCGCGCAACATCCTCCTTTCCTCTTTGGTGCAAAGGGGGCAAGCGCAGCCGCGGAGTACCGAGGCATCAGGCAAAGGTTGGCATTTCGGTGCAACAAGACCAAGACCAGGAGGACTACGAGACGGAGGTCACCGTGGAGCCCAAGACGGCGTCATCACCAGAGCTTTGCGCAGGCGAAGACTACTTTTGTCAGGATAGCTGATACTTGCTGTCCCCCTTTAAATTAGCCCGCCATTGTTGGCTCCCTTCCCGCTCAATATTTGGGGAGAGGACCAGGGCCTCTATAAATAGGACCAGCCACCCACATAGCTAGAGGGAGGACGAAAAAAGAGGAGAAAGGTCTCTGAGGGTTGAGAGGTAGGAAGGAAGAGGCTCGTTAGAAAGGTTGGAAGCAGAGAAAGAGAGAGAGAGAGAGAGAGAGAGAGAGAGAGAGAGAGAGAGAGAGAGAGAGAGAGAGAGAGAGAGAGAGGTGACTGAACTCCTCCCAGCAGTTCATTGCCTCAGCCAAGAACAGACCCTCACGAGGCTGTTCTTCCTTGTATTGTTCATCATCATCAGCCCAAGAGGCAATCCACACACCACACACTGGAGTAGGGTATTACACCACAACGGTGGCCCAAACCAGTATAAACCCTGTGTCTCTTGTGTTGTTCTTTCCTTAGTTTAGATCCTAGCATGGAGGAGGGGTGCAGGTAGGTAGGAGGCGAAATCTCCGCGCGCACCCCAGTGTTCGAACCTCAAGGGTCTGCCGGAACCCGAAATCCGACATTTGGCACGCCAGGTAGGGGTCTGCAGGAACTCGTCTTCCGTCACCCCGTTCTCCTCCGACCATCGCGCTCATGTCTGACGCTCGTCGGGCCCGCGCGGAGCGCCGGGCCGCCCTCGCTTCCCGCGTCGCCCAGACGGCCCCTGTCGGCAGGCGTCCTCGCCGTTCCCCGTCACCTGCCGTCAACGCCGCCACCGGCCCGGCGGGGGACGAGCAGCAAGCATCGTCTCAGCATCCATGCGTGCGCCAAGATGGCCGCACCGCAACTCCCTCGCTCGCCCTAGCTGGTTCTTCGTCCCGCGCGCTCCGCGCGCCCATGGAGCCCCGCAACCTCTCCCCCGCCTATCGCGCTGCACCGACACCCCCAGTCGTCGCGGCCCTCTTGGGCGGCTCATAGGCGCCGCCTACAAGTTACCACGTCAAGCCGTTCATCCGCCGGGTCAGCGCCGCTTCCACGCGGCAGGGGGCTCCCCTGGATCGGGCGGCGCCCGAGACCGGCTTGAGCTTCAGCTCGGAGGACCACCCCTCCAACTCGGCCTGCTCGGGCGCGCTCCCCATGCTATGCACCCCCACCATCTGCCAGGTGGCCGTCACCAGAACTCTCATCGATGGTGGGGCAGGCCTCAGCGTGCTCTCAGTCGAGGCCTTCAACCTCCTCTGCATACCCCTGGAACGGCTGCAGCCCAGCCGACCCTTCTCAGGCGTTGGGGGCAGGTCGTCCGGCTCCTTGGGACAGATCCGGCTCCTAGTGACCTTCGGCACCTACGACAACTTCCGCACGGAGCTGGTCGACTTCGACATCGCCCCCATCGGCCTCCCCTACAACGCCATCCTCGGCTACCCAGCGCTGGCCCAGTTCATGGCCGCGACACACCTGGCGTACAACCTCATGAAGATGCCCGGGAGCAGCGGTGTCCTCACCGTGCACGGGGACACTAGGGACGCTCTGCGGGTGCTCAAGCTCGTCTTCAAGACAGCGGCGTCGGCACAGACCGCCGCCTTGGAGGCCCCCGAGCCCAAGGGGGCTGCGCCCGCCAAGAAGAAACAGTTGTTCACCCAAGACAAGGCAGAAACCAAGCAGATACCCGTCGATGAGGACGGATCCACCAACGCCACTTTTACCATAGGCGCCCACCTCAAACCCGAGCAGGAGGAGGCCCTGGTCAGGTTCTTGCGCGCAAACAAGAAGGTATTCACTTGGGAGCCAGACCAGTTGGCAGGGATCCCCAGGAGTGTAGTCGAGCATCACCTCAACGTGCGCCCCAACGTGCGCCCTGTGAAGCAAAAGGCCAGGCGGCAGTCCACAGAAAAGCAGGCCTTCATCGTCCAAGAAACCCGCAAATTAGAGGCCGCTGGGGTCATTCGCGAGATCCGATACCCAGATTGGTTGGCCAACCCTGTCGTTGTGCCAAAGAAGGGAGGGAAGGAATGCATGTGTGTCGACTTCACCAACCTCAACAAAGCGTGCCTGCAAGATCCGTTCCCGCTCCCCCGCATCGACCAGATTGTCGATTCCACTGCGGAATGCGACCTGCTATGCTTCCTGGATGCCTTCTCTGGGTATCACCAGATCAAGATGGCGGTTGAAGACGTCGAGAAGACAGCCTTCCTAACCCCGTGTGGGGTGTACTGCTACACCTGCATGCCATTCGGGCTGCGTAACGCAGGGGCGACCTTTCAGCGGCTGATGCATATCACCTTGGGCCCGCAGCTCGGGAAGAATGTTGAAGCTTACGTCGATGACATCGTGGTAAAATCTCGGGAGGCCAGGACCTTGATACAAGACCTGGAGGAAACCTTCGCGAGCCTCAATGCAGTGAACCTACGGCTCAATCCAGAGAAATGTGTGTTTGGAGTCCCCTCAGGCAAGCTCTTGGGTTTCCTCGTGTCTCACCGAGGCATTGAGGCTAACCCGGAGAAGGTCAAGGCAGTGGAAGACATGAGCCCGCCAAAGACCCTCAGAGAATGCAGAAGCTCATGGGGCGTGTGACCGTGCTAGGGCGCTTCATCTCCAAGTTGGGGGAGCGAGCGCTACCCTTCTTCCAGCTAATGAAGAACAAGGGGCCCTTCGAGTGGACTGAAGAGGCCGACAAGGCATTCCAGGATCTCAAGAAATACCTGACCAGCCCACCGGTCATGGTGGCTCCGCACCCTCAAGAGCCCCTGGTGCTTTACCTCGCCGCCACTCCCTACTCCGCCAGCGTAGCCCTGGTGGCAGTCAGAGAGGAGCGTCGAATCAAAACCGCGGCAGCAGCCCGGGGCAAGGCGGAACTGGTACGAGGAAGGCCCACAGAAGCCGCCACGGCAGCTGATGAGGACCAGCCGCCGCAGAGGGGCGCACCAGAGGCAGAAGAGGCCCCTCTCCCAGATGGCCAGTCTCAGGAGGCCTCATTGTCTCGAGAGGCGTCATGGTCTCCAAAGGGAGCCGCCAGCACTGACGCACTCCACCTCGTTGAGCATCCAGTGTACTTTGTCAGCACAGTGTTGCGGGATGCAAGGGCGCGGTACCCTATGCCCCAGAAACTCCTCCTCGCGCTACTGGTGGCCTCGCGCAAGTTGCAACACTATTTTCAGGGTCACCCCATCAAGGTCGTCTCATCATACCCCCTGGAGAGGGTGCTCATGAGCCCCAATTTAGCTAGGAGAGTCGCTGAGTGGAACATAGAGCTGCAAGCGTTTCAGCTCGAATTCAGCACGACCAGAGTCATCAAGGGAGCAGCATTGGCGGATTTTGTGGCAGAATGGACGGAGGCGCCAGGTCTCAAGGCCGACGAGGATCGGTCCCTGTTCCCGGGAAGCGAGGCGCCAGAAGGCTGGGTCATGTATTTCGATGGGGCGTTCACCAAACACGGCGCAGGGGCTGGGGTGGTGCTTATATCGCCCACCCAGGACAAACTCTATTACGCCGTGCAGCTTTGTTTCCAGCAAGGCGAAAAGGTCTCCAACAACATAGCGGAGTATGAAGGTTTAATAGCGGGCTTGAAGGCCGCAGCTGCCCTGGGGGTGAAACGCCTCACCATCAAGGGCGATTCGCAGCTCCTTGTCAATTTCTCCAACAAGGTGTACGAGCCGAAGGATGAGCACATGGAGGCCTACCTTGCAGAGGTCCGCAGGATGGAGAAGCAGTTCTGGGGGTTGGAGTTCCAGCATGTGCCCCGTGGCACCAATCAAGAGGCTGATGACATCGCCAAATGCGCGTCCAGGCGGTTACCTCAGGAGCCTGGCGTTTTCGAGGAACGGCTCTTCAAGCCTTCAGCCTTGCCGTCACTATCAAACACGGCTTAGCCCCGGGAGGAGATCCCCCAGCCACCTGCCTCCGGAGCTCCGGCCTGTGGCCCGGCCTCAGGAGCACATCTGCTCCTGACGATGGAACCTCAGGAGGGATGTTGGATCACGGAGCTCCGGAGCTACTTGACGCAAGGGACCCTGCTGGAGAAGGAGGAGGAAGCAGAGCGAGTGGCACGCCAGGCCACAACATACTGCATCAGAGATGGAGAGCTCTACCGGAAGCGACCAAACGATGTATCCCTGCGCTGCATCTCTAGGGAGCAAGGGAAGGAACTACTGGAAGATATACACGGCGGGGACTGCGGACATCATTCATCGTCACGGACCCTTGTCGGCAAGGCGTTCTGCAGTGGGTTTTATTGGCCCACCGCGCTCAATGACGCCGTTGAACTAGTGAAAGCTTGTGAGGCCTGCCAGTTCCACGCCAAGCAGATCCATCAGCCGGCAGGGGGCTTGCAGACTATCCCCCTTTCGTGGCCATTCGCAGTCTGGGGGCTCGACATCTTGGGTCCGTTTCCTCGGGTGCCAGGGGGCTACCGCTACCTTTACGTTGCTGTAGACAAGTTCACCAAGTGGGCTGAAGTGGAGGCTGTCCGCACCATTCCTACGGGTTCCACGGTCAAGTTCATCAAGGGCATCGTGAGCCGGTTCGGGGTGCCGAATCGCATCATCACGGACAACGGTTCACAGTTCACCAGTAACCTCTTCAAAACATACTGTGCTAACCTTGGAACGCAGATATGCTACGCTTCGGTGGCGCACGCCCGAAGCAATGGCCAGGCCGAGCGAGCCAATGCGGAGGTCCTGAGGGGCCTCAAAACCAGGACGTTCAAGAAGAAGCTGGAGGCCTGCGGCAGAGGTTGCTACGACGAGCTTCAGTCCGTGTTGTGGTCCATCCGCACAACCGCGACCAAGCCGACTAGGGAGACCATGTTCTTCCTGGTCTACGGAGCTGAAGCGGTCCTCCCTCACGAGGTCAGACGTCGCTCCGCGCGGGTCCTGGCGTTCAACGATGCGCAACAAAATGCCATGCGGGGGATGGACCTCGTGCTGGGGGAGGAACGTCGCCGAGAAGCGGCGCTACGAGCGGCGAGGTACCAACAAGCGCTGCGGCGATATCACTGCCGCAACATCCGCCCCAAGACACTCGAGGTAGGAGACCTCGTGCTCAGGCGGGTCCTCTCTAGGGAGGGGCTGCACAAGCTCTGTCCCATGTGGGAGGGCCCGTTCAAGGTTGCTCATGTTTCCAGGCCCAGCTCAGCGCGCTTGGAGACTAAGGAGGGAGTGCCGGTCCAGAATGCATGGAACATCCAGCACCTCCGGAGGCTCTACCCCTAAAAAGGCCTGGAGCCTGTGAAGCAAGGTGAATGCCTGTGAAGCTATCGCGTTTTGGAAAAGGCCCGGAGCCTGTGAAGCAAGGCGAATGCCTGTGAAGCTATCGTGTTTTGGAAAAGGCCCGGAGCCTGTGAAGCAAGGCGAATGCCTGTGAAGCTATCGCGTTTTGGAAAAGGCCCGGAGCCTGTGAAGCAAGGCGAATGCCTGTGAAGCTATTGCGTTTTGGAAAAGGCCCGAAGCCTGTGAAGCAAGGCGAATGCCTGTGAAGCTATCGCGTTTTGGAAAAGGCCCGGAGCCTGTGAAGCAAGGCGAATGCCTGTGAAGCTATCTCGCTTTGGAAAAGGCCCGGAGCCTGTGAAGCAAGGCAAATGCCTGTGAAGCTATCGCATTTTGGAAACGGCCCGGAGCCTGTGAAGCAAGGCGAACGCCTGTGAAGCTCGCCGCCCGTGAAACTCTCACGTAATAATGAGTTGGGGCTGTACACGCCCCGGAGTCTCAGGAGCGCCGGCCTCAGGCCCTGGGGCTCCCTCCCATGCCCAGTGGCAGCACTTAGCTCCGCACTGGTGAGAAGACATCGAAGACTAGACTAGGTGCCGGACGCGGCTTTTCATTTTCTTTCCGCAGTTGGCTTGTTCTTCTTCATTTGAAGTTTTATTGAAGTTGTTGCCGTCTTTGGCTTGCGGTTCTTCGGCTTTTCACGCTCCTGCCTCGATTTCTCTTGTGCAAGGCCTCGCGAGGGGGAGAGCCGAGCGCCCTCACGAGTCTTCCTATCCTAGTCACTCAAAGGGTTCGCGACCTGGGCCCCTTGCAGGAGCACCCCTCCAGTCCGTGCCCCTCGGGCACCGCGACACAAACACAGGGCCTGGGTCGGTCGCCCCCACGGCTGGGGCCAGGAACCATCCACGCGCGGGCACATAGTCGGAAGGTACGATGAAGAAAGCAAAATGATAATTAACAGCAATAACCCATACACGCCCCCGCGGGGCACCACACTAATGTCCTTTATGCAGGAAAAGGGAAGAGAAAGAACAAATCTGGTGCGGCTCACCTCGCACCGGCCCGCAGGGAAGCCCGAGCTGCCTCCGGAGCTCAGGCGGACTCCCTCTCGCGCTTCACCAGGGCGCGACGGTGGGCGGACGCGCCACCACACCCCAAGCAGATACGACTACGTGGGGGCTGGCTGCGGCCACCACTAGGAGAGTCGCCGCCTGAAGAAGAACCGGAGAAGCTTGAGGAACCCTGAGCGCCGCCAGCCCCGCGAGCGCCATCCTCTCCATCATCGCCAGAGCCGGGTTCCCAGCCGTGATCGTCGCCCTCGGGGCAACACCCTGCGCGGCGACCATCTTCCCCAAACACCCTCACATAGAGGGTGGCATCACCGTCGAACCTGAAGTATAGGGTGCACCGACGGCCCAGGCCACGCGCGCGGGCAAACGTCTGCCAACCGCAGGCCAGGGCCAGGCTCCCGGCTGCGGAGACCTCCAGTGAAACCCATGAGGCCCGACTGCAGCAGCCGTCGGCCTGAAGCCAGAGGCCGCCCGGGGCGCCGGTCGGGAGCTCGCCGAGGAGGAAGCGAGGAAGTGGGAGCCGGGTGCTAGTCGGCTCCGCCGACCACACAACGAACTCCGGCAGCACCTCTACAGCGCGAAAGCGCGGCCTAGGGGGACGCGCAGCCGGAGCGCACCCCCCGGCCGCAGCAATCCGCCCGCCTCCGCGCTGGAAAGCGTCTCCGCGGCCGCGGGGAGCTGCCGTGGTGGCCACAGGATGTTTGCGGGGGCGCCCTCGGCCGCGCTTGGGCAGGGGAGAGGCATGCTCTGCCTGGCAAGCCTTCCCCTTCTCCGCGGCCGAGAACCTCCTCGACGGGGCCATGTAGAAGAAGGAGAAGCAAGGGGAGATGAACCAGAAGGGTGAATGCTGTCCCGTACTTATTGCCGGCGGAGGCCAACCGCCGACCTCCACGATGGCAGGTAATCATGACCCGTTTTGCATGCAGGGACTTGTCCAGTCAGTGCAGTTGCCGAAGCACCATGGGGAAGTGGAGACGCCCACGTCCAATCAACCGCCACGCGGCGCCCAAGGCCGTAGGCTGTTAGGGCCCGCGGCGCTTCGCTCTTGCCCTTCCGCCTCCCTGCACAGCCAAGTCCGGGCGTGCCTTGGGCCCGGGGGCTACTGTCGGCGTTCTGGGAACGGGGGTCCCCAGACTTTCCTGCCTGTGGCCTGCGGCGTGGCTCAAAGGGGGGCCCAGCACGGCCCATTTTCACCAACACAAACCCAAGACCCTCGCGAGGGGCCAAGCCTCGCGGGGCGGACGACGCGAAGCTTCCTCAGGCACGGCCTCGTCAGGCTGGCTCACGAGGAGGCGGAGAGATCAAGGCGGGGTACCTCACGAGGTGCCCATGACGCAAGCCATGACAACTCAGGGCGCCAGGCGGGTGCCAGCCCGCGCAACGTCCTCCTTTCCTCTTTGGTGCAAAGGGGGCAAGCGCAGCCGCGGAGTACCGAGGCATCAGGCAAAGGTTGCCATTTCAGTGCAACGAGACCAAGACTGCCAGGACCCCGACTCGATGTCACATCGATCTAGCTTGTAACACCTCATATCACTTTGCGGCCTCACGCACGGTATCCCCACGGTTGTCGCCTTACCTTTGCCCGGGACCGTTTGCGCCTTTTGGCTCACGTATATGAAAGTGTCGCTAGCATCCATATGATAAGGAGCCCGGGCTGACATGACTAGTCGTAAATCCAAAGTGGCACAGGCTTACAGGGACAGTCATCCATGACCCAGCTTCGAACGTGTCGGTCATCAGCAAGTGGGTCCGGGCTGTAGCACTGGGCTAGCAGGACTCCGGTAAACCGGGCTGTAGCGGGCTAACAGGACTCCGGTACTCAATGCGTGACATTTCCCCGAAGGGACAGACACAGGAACGAAGAAGGACACATGCCGGCCAGCCTAAGTGTTCCGGAGCAGTAGCAAGCTACCATGGCTCAGTGGAGACACTAGGAGACATTTCCCGGTAAGAGAGGCTACTAAAGATAAACAACTAGATAGTCAGATCCCACACATACCAAGCATTTCAATAACATACACACAATATGCTCGATATGTGCAAATACAACATGGCATCACAACATGACTCTACGACACAAGTACTTTATTTAAGGCTCAGGGAGCCATACATAACATACACATAGGTACGGGTCACACGACCCAACATTCAAGTCATACAGTCATACAAACCAGTAGCGGAAGTAACTTGTCTGAGTACAGACAACTAGTAAAATAAAAGAGGCTTGGAAAGCCTAGCTATACTACGTGGTCCTTCACAAGCTCAGGATCACCACCTGGGCCTTAGCCTACTCATTGATGTCAACGTCTACGTAGAACCCATCAGAAGGGGTTGCAGCGTCTTCTGTAAAAATGTAAATTATAGCAACATGAGTACAAAGGTACTCAGCAAGACTTACATCAGATCCTACATACATGCACATTATCAAGAAGGGTTGGTGGAGTTGTTGCAGCAAGCCAGCTTTGACTCTTGGCTAGACTACCCTACGAGACTCCAACTTGAAATGGTTTTGCGCACATGAGTCCACTACTCACCACTTCAATACACTACCGAGGATCCACCTCCGTCTTCCTACGGAAGAGCCATCCTCGGCACTCACACTTATCTTGAGGCTTTTAGTAGTTTCCATTTACTTGTCTATGAACTGTATAGGCAACCAAGTAGTCCTTTACCGCGGACGCGGCTATTCTAATAGATCATGTTAACCCTGCAGGGGTGTACTTCTTCATACATGTTTCCACCAATTAGCGTCTGCACACGACATGTGCTCGGCAGACTTCAAGCGAAAGCCGACGTGGGTGTAGACCACGACCTACCTAAACACCTAAGTCTCTAGTCCAGGTTTATCGCCTATCCAGGTTCCATCCGCAGGGAGTCCGGCCGAGGTTTCCCATACGGCCCCGAACGATGTGAACAGGGTTCCCGAGATACCTAACGGGTATTCGGTACACCCGGCCACGTACCTACCGCATCACAGCCCACCCCTATGGTCAGCGCTGTCCACGGCCTCCAGTAGGCTACAAACACCAGAAACTACTTGCAACTCCTGGACAGAGAGCTAGGGTGAATAAGAAGTCGAGCGGGGTCATATTTTAGGGCCCAATGCATGGTAGTAGTTGTATCTTAAATCACACATACAGATCTCAGTGCTTAAGGTCGGCTTCAATGAAACAACCCACCATGTACTCCTACATGTCCTCTCATCGATACCTTTACCAAATCGTGTTCACCACACCACTCCCATTACCGACATAATCATTTCACTCTAGCCCATCACCCAGATGAACTAGACCTGACACGACTCTAAGCATAGCAGGCATAGCAAGGTAGGAACAACACATACATATGGCTCAATCAACTCCTACACATGCTAGTGGGTTTCATCTAGTTACTGTGGCAATGACAGGTCATGCAGAGGAAGTGGGTTCAACTACCATAGCACACAGCAGTTTGAAACGTGTTGTCTTAATGCAGTAAAAGAGAGCAGGAGCGAGAACATGGGATTGTATCGATATGATCAAATGGTTGGTTGCTTGCCTAATGATTCGATGCACTGATACGGTTCTTCGTTAGGGTAATCACGGTACTCCTCGAAGGCAGAACCTGCCGCAAAGAACACCGATACACAACCATCACCAAACAATGTGCGACAATATGATGCATGCATGAAACATGGCAATATGAGTGTGTTGGGCTAATGCAACTAAGACCAGAAGGGTTTGAACCAATTTGAACCAAAGATTCAAATTTCAAACTCATACATGGCCCTTTAAAGTGTTTTACCTTGTTCTGCAATAATCATCAAGTTAACTTGTTTAATCATGCATGAGAATAGTACATATGGATAGATTGGATTTTTCTGATCATTTTTCATATATAATTTGTCTGATTTGGAGTTACAGAATAAAAGTTATGAATTTTTGAAATTTAAACTATATTCTGGAATTTCCTATTTTAGATTAAATCCAGAAAATCAATTACTGCGTCAGCCTGACGTCAGTGTGACATCAGCAGGTCAACGGGACACGGTCCGGTCAAACCTGACAGTGGGTCCCGCGTGTCGGTGTGATTAATTTAACTAAAATTAATTTAAACTAATCCTAATTAGTTAACAGGGCTGGGCCCCACCTGTCATAGACTCAGGGGAGTCAACCAGGGCCCACCCGTGGTCAAACCCGGGTCGGCTGCACCGGTGTTTAGCCGCCGGCGAGCCGGACGCGGCGGCGGAAGTGGTTTTTGCCGTTCCGGCAACCAAACGAGCCGCGGAGGCCACCGGAGAGGAGCTGAGGATAAGCCGCAGCTCTTGGTGGAGTCCATTGGGGTCGGGGTGGCTGGAGTTGGCGCCGGCGACGACTTTGGCGGCCACCGGAATTCGGTCGAAGACGAACTTGACGTTAGAGGGGTCGGTGAGGTGCGGGGAGTAGCTAGTTAGGTGCTATGTGACGCTGTGAGCATGATGGACACCATGGAGTGGCTGGAGGGTGACCGGGAGCACGTCGGCAACGAGCTCCACGGTGGTGGGTGCGGTTGAGCTCCGGGAGGTCGCTACACGGCTCGGGAGCAAGAAAAGAAGGGAGGGGAAGATGGCTAAGCTCACAGGGAGTACGACGAAGCCCTTGGTGCGGCCGGGGACGGACCGGAGCGACGACGGCGTTGAAGGGGATCTCCGGCGACGGCGGACTCGGGCGAGGTCGGTGCAGTGGACTTGGGCGTTGCGAGCGCTCGGGGCTCGGCTTGCTCGATGAAGTGGACAGCGGCGGAGCTCCAGGACACGACGAGAGGACGCACGGGCGGCGGGGAGCGCGGCTA